>NW_015169188.1:0-1734 GCF_001447785.1 Gekko japonicus | reverse complement strand
ACCGAAGAAACGTTTAGACAAAAGTTAAGGTCAAGAAGGTGGCAAGGACAGGATCGCCCTCGACTGTTGAGTGCAGAATTAAAAGAGTATGCCAGACGCTGGTTAAACCCAAAAACGGAAGGTGAACGGGGTATAGTGGAGAAAGTAGTTATGGAACAGGTGATTGGGATATTGCCAGCTGAAATGAAATTGTGGGTCGTAAGGTCAAAACCCGTTACGCTAGAGGCTGTGATTACTTTACTGGATAATTTCTTGGCAGCTGAAGGAGGACGGAAAAGCGGAGAATTAGTCAGAACGAACAGACCCCTTGCCGGCGCAGGGGGAGGTAGGACACTAGGACCTGACCACCCCAGCAGGATAGGCAGAGCGCGACGGCCGTCGCAAGGGAGAGGGATCGAGTACTCAGGCCGAGGCATGTATCCCTCGCGAAATTTACCGATGCCCGATAGTCAGGGGAATAACGGGGATGGAACGGGAGAAGGAGGCAGGGTAATACCCTCCAAAGGCCCCTGTTATTCGTGTGGGCAAATGGGGCACTTCCAACGGGAGTGCCCCTTAATGGAATGCGAGGCGGCCTGGAATAATAGTTGGGCAGTTTGGAGCCCCAGTGGAGGATGGGAACCTTTTACGGTAACTGTACAACTATACGGGCACACCCAGGAGGCCTTATTGGATTCAGGCAGTTCTCTATCTATGGTGCGGGCCGATTTGATTCCGGGAGGCATAAAACCACGCAGGTGGACCCCCATCTTATGCTTCTCTAAGCATCAACATGCTTGGCCCATTGTTAAAATTCCGCTACTAATAAACGGAGAACCGGTGTTAATGGAAGTAGCTAAGGTAGCGACCCTGCCTTGCCCTGTATTGCTGGGGCGAGATCTGCTGGCAACTCCGCCATGAAGCAACTACTCCCGGCATGGGGTTACTAACCGGCACGGAAGAAAACGTGCCCCAAGGAGAAGAAAGTGAAAGTGAACACGAAGGAAGTGAGACGTCCGAAGAAGATTCGGTGAGTAGGTGGAAACTCGACCCCCAGTTCCAAAAGGCCCAGGAAGAAGACCCCACATTAGAAGAAGCTAGGAAAAAAGGGGCAGTGGTGGATGGAAAAATTAGAGACCCCAGAGGGGCTGGTCGTATACCTAGAATCATAAAGGAAAACGGGATTTGGTGGAGGGTAATAAACGGAGCCACACCAAGGGAAGAAAAACGGCAGTTGTTATTGCCCGCCCTCCATCGGGCAGAGGTATTAGGAAAGGCTCATGACCATAGCTGGGCGGGACACCAAGGGGCACAAAAGACGCTGGCTCGCATCCTGCTCCACTTCTTTTGGCCCGGAATGTATCAAGAGGTACAACAATATTGTAGGGCCTGTCCTCAGTGCCAAATACATGGTAGTCAAAAACCATTAAGAGCACCTTTGCAGCCATTGCCAATAGTAACTGAGCCATTTTGGAGAGTGGCAATGGATTTCGTGGGTCCTTTAACCCGTACCGCCAGAGGTAACCGGTATATATTGGTCGTGGTGGATTATGCCACCCGATACCCAGAAGCATTCCCTTTGCGTTCTATGAAAGCTTCGGGAGTATCGAAAGTGCTCTTCCAATTATTCGCCCGGTTTGGAATCCCGCGGGAATTAATAACCGATCAAGGAGCATCATTCAAAGCAGGACTGGTCTCACACATGTGTAAATCTCTTGGGGTCCGCCAAGTCTTCACTTCCCTATATCACCCCCA
>NW_015169187.1:1031624-1042618 GCF_001447785.1 Gekko japonicus | reverse complement strand
TGCATTATTCTTTGTCAGGTTTATGCCTAGGTATTTGACTTTATTTGTTATCTCCATCTTGGTACTTCTTTGTAGTTTGTCTATTTCTTCTTTAGGGCAATTTTTAGTTAGAATTTTGGTTTTCTTCAGATTTATTTTTAGTCCCGCCAGACTTCCATATTCTTGGATTTGCATCATTAGGTGCGTTATTGATGTGGTGGGGTCTTCCAAAATAAATACCAAATCATCGGCAAAAGCCTGTAATTTGTATTGTTCGCCTTTTATTTTGGGACACCGAATATTTAAATTTTCTCTCACCATGTCGTTTAACGATTCTAAGCAAAAGATGAAGAGTAGAGGTGAGAGTGGGCAGCCCTGCCTGGTACCTTTCTGAATTGGGATGTTTTGTGATAATTCTCCGTTTACAATTATCTTTGCCCATTGTTCTTTGTATATGGCTGAAAGCATGTTCTCAAACTTTTCACCGCATTCCCAAGCTTCTAATTTATACTTCAAGAAGTACCAATTGACGTTGTCGAAGGCTTTTTCTGCATCCAAGAATATTAATGCAAGCTGTTTGCCTGGGTTATATTCATAGTATTCTAGAATGTCTATAATTGTTCTAACATTGTTCTTTATCTGCCTTTTGGGAAGGAATCCTGATTGATCCCGATGTATTATTTGAGACATCACTTTCTTGAATCTTGCCGCCAGGATTGATGCGAAGATCTTATAGTCGACATTTAGAAGTGAAATAGGTCTGTAGTTTTTTATGTCGTCTTGTTCAGAATAGGGTTTATTTATTAAAGATATCAAAGCCTCATTCCAGGAGTTTGGTGTTTTTCCGGTGATGGCTATATCATCTAATAATTTTTTAAAAAGTGGGACTATTTCTTCTTCCAGATTTTGCAATATTTCGGCCGGGATGCCATCTGGTCCCGGGGCTTTCTTTCTTTTTTGTTTTTTAAATGCCTCTGTTATTTCACACATTGTAATTTTATCATTCAAAATCTGCCTCTGTTCTTTCGTAAATCTCTTCTTATTATGTTTTGTGAGGAAGTTCTCTAATTCTTGTTGAGAACTTGGTACCCTTTTATACAGTTCTCTATAGAAATTTTCTACGATTGTTATAAGTTCATGATTTTTATATTTTATCTCCTGTTTTTCATTCTTCAGAGCTTGAATTTCTCTTTTTTCTTTTTCCTTCCTCAACTTGTACGCAAGCCATCGCGTAGGTTTGTTTGCATTTTCGAAGAAGTAAGCTTTAGCGTATTCAATTTTAGTTGCTATCTGCTGCGACAGTAGCAAATTTATTTGGTGTTGTAGCAACTTGATTTTGATCATTGTATCATTTACTCCCCCTTTACTTTTGGCTTTCGCTTCTTCCTTTTTCAGGTTGTCTGTTAGATTTTTTAAATTTTCTCTTTTTTGTCTTTTTTTCCATATATCTTGTGTAATAAAGAGTCCACGAATAAATGCCTTCATCGCATCCCATATCGTGCCTAATGGCATATTTTCTGTTTGGTTTACTTTTATAAATTCTCTTATATCTTGTTTGATTTTGGATAAGAATTTGTTGTCCCTTAGTAATCCAACATTTAATCTCCATTTAGAGGTTTTTCGGCTCTCTTGTAAAGACATCCAAATTGGGTTGTGGTCTGCGAAGGTATTAGGAAGAATTTCTATTTCTAATAGATCTTTTGCCATTTCTGAGCTAGCCCATAACATATCTAATCTTGACCAGGATCCGTGCCTGTGTGAAAAGTATGTATAGTCTTTCTTATGAGGGTTTCTGGTCCTCCACAGGTCGATCAAATTGAATTCATCAGCCAATTTCAAATAACTATCCGGGATTCCAACTCCCTCTCTCTTAGTTTTTTTATTTTTTTTCCTGTCTTGTTTAACATCTAGTACAGCATTGAAGTCTCCCACAATGCAGATGTTCTCTGGATTTTCTTTTAATATTATTGTTCTGAGTTCTTTAAAGAAAGCCTCTTGATTTTTATTAGGGGCGTATATATTCACAATCCATGTTTCTTTACCATTTCTCCTTATTTCTACAACCACAATCCTTCCGTCAGGTGATTTGAACTTTAACGTTGGGTGTAAATGATTTCGTACATAAGTCACCACTCCCCTTTTTTTAACTTTATCTGCAGCTATAAATGGGATGCCTAATTTTTTATATTCTAAATGTTTTTTGTGTTCTTCTTTTATGTGGGTTTCCTGTAAACATATTATGTCCACATTCATTTTATTGATTTGATGAAAATTTTTTTGTCTCTTTTGGGGGTTGTTCATGCCATTTACATTTACTGAGAGTAAGTTTAGTTTTTTAGTTGCCATCTTTCTTTGATTTTTCTGCTGTAACTATAGTTTTGAGTTGCCATCTGGTTTGTATTTGTGATGCTGTCTTTGCTCTAAGTTGTTGTTTTTTCTTTTGTCTAGCTTCTTTTTCCTCCTCCTTTGTGACTTGTGACTGTGAGGTGGAGTTTTGGCTTTCTTCTTCATCACTATTCTCCTCCTCCTCATCTTCTGTTTCTTGTTCTTCTTCCCTTCCTTCTTTTGGATTTTTTCCTTCTTTTTGGCTTTGCCAAACTTAGTCATGACCTTCTTTGTCCAGGAAGTTTTCTAATTTAAATACAGAATCTATCCTAAATCTCTTTGTTTTGTAGTTAAATAGCAGCCCTTCTGGTATTAGCCATTGGTATTGGATGTCATTTTCCCTTAGTATCTTTGTCAGGATTCCATAAGCTTGCCGCTTCTCCCTTACTCGCCATGGCGTATCTTTTAATATTCTGACCTCTTCACCTGCTATTTTAAGTTGTTTTGCATTTGCTGCATGTAATATTTGATCTCTACGATTTTTTTTGGTGAATTTTACATGTACCTCTCTTGGTAATTTGTGTTTTCTGGCAAAGTTTGAGTTCTTCCTAGTTACCACTTCAATGTCAGCCTCTAATTCTTTTTCGTCACCTAGGTTGAATTGTTCTGTTATATTCTTTATCAACTCTTCTTTTAGATTTTTATTTATTTGTTCAGTTACATTCTGAAAACGTAGGGTAACCCCTGCTTTCTCCATCTCAAACATGATTAGCGTTTGTTCCATTTTATCTGTTTTTTTTTTAGTTCTTGTACTTCCAGGTCTATATCTTCCACTTTTTCTTCCAAATCATTTGTATTTTGGGGTATTTTTGCAATCTCTGCTTTTATCTCATCTGTTTCGCTTTTTATTTGCTTTGAGATCTCGTCCATTTTTCTATGGATAGGTTCTAATTCTTTTTTAATCAATTCAGCTGTATGTTGGGACGATTGTTGAGATGATTGGGCCAAGCAGTTTTGCATCATTGTCTGTAAATCCAACATTGAAACTTGGGGTATATTTGCTTTAAGTTGGCCTAATCCCCCTCCTTGACCTGGTGGAGTATTTACTTTTTTAAGTGAGCCTGATGCCATCGTTAGTAGATGTGTACGGTGTACCTACTTCTCGTTTTTGTTTGTCTAATTCAGTTTTATTATTATTTATTATTGTTTATTATTATTCTTTTAAATTGTTTTAAAATTGTTTTGTTTTTTGGCTTTTAGTTTTGAAATTAATTTCTTTTCCTATATTCCTCTGTTCCTTTAACTCTCTTTTTTTTTTAATTGTTTCTCTCTACCTAAGACCTGTAACTTAGAGTCCACCTGTGTTTTTAGCACCTATTTCTTATTTTCCTGCCTTTGTTTCCTCTCTCCTAATTTCCTCTTTTCTCATACTTTTCTAACACTATATTTTTCTTTTAATGTTATTTCGTATCTTCTCTTAAACTCACAATCCTAATATAAGCAGCACTTCTGAATGCCTATAGTCTTATATTCAGCTTCCGTTTCCGCTTTCGGGCGCCAACAAATGCCAGTGGGCCCGCTCTCTCGACTTTTACGTCTGCTCGCCCCCTTGTGTCCTCCGTTGGCCTCCGCCGTGACGCGACTACGTCTGGACTTGCTTCTGCTCCGCTCTGCTCCAACGTCACTCGGCTCCGCCTAGCCCGATGATCCTTGACTCCGCCTGTCTCCGATGCGCCTCGGCTTCGTCCGGCCCCGCTCAGCACGACTCGTTTCCTCCTCGGCTCCGTCCGGTCCCGACAGCCCTTGACTCCGCCCAGCTCAATCGAACCTCGGCTCCACTCGGCTCCACTTGGTTCCACTCGGCCCCGCCCGGCTCTCCCGACTCCGCTCGCCTCCGCCCTGCTCTTCCTCGGCTCCGGCCGGCTGTGCCTCGTTTCGGATCGATTGGTCTCAGCTGGTTCCCACCTCAGGTGGCTCCAATCTCCTGAGCAAAAAAGTAGAATCGTGAGTTTAAAATCTTTACCAAGTGTGTTGTTGTTATTATTATTATTTTTTTTGGTTAAGGTATTTATTTTCTCTAGCTTTCCGTCCCTTCCGTATTCTCCCGTCCCCACTTCTGTTGTAGCCTCTCTCTCCCGTTTAGTGGAAACAAGAAGAACAAAAGCACAGAGTGGGAGAGAAAACAAAGGTGCAACTAAAGAAAAGCCCCGTATCGTTCCCTTATAAATAAATTTACAGTGAAGAATTAACTATAGAGACTTAGCTTCGTGTGTTGAGAGTTGTTGAAAGTTGTAATCCCAGTCTAGGCGTTTTAATATTCCGCTCCCGTTTTGTCCGTAGTACTCCTCTTGGGCACGGCAAAGAGCAGAGTCTCTTGCTGGCTTCCTCAGCCTTCCTGCTTTTTGGGACAAAGCCAATATTCTCCCCAGAGATAATGCCACTCTCTCTGGGTAGGTTTAAGTCCCCTGCTAAATATCCCACCAGAGGGATATCTTTGGGTGATCGAAGAAAACCCCGAAAGACTTGAGTTTGGGCAATTAGTGTAGAGCAACTTCTCCACACGTCTGCCCTCGATGAGCACTGGCCGCCATCCCCAACCCATCATCTTAATGTCTATACCTGGGAACGTTTTAGAACAAATCATCATTCAGTCCTTGAGCTCTTAGAAAGGATGGCTGTGATTTCTAAGAGTCAGCATGGGTTTCTCAAGAACAAGTCATGTTAGACTTACCTTAATCTCTTTTTTGAGAAAGACACTACCTTGCTGGATCAGGGGATAAGGTTCTTCATCTTGTTGACAAGTAGGTATGTCATGATTCTGTCTCTTTCTCAATCCAATCCAGGACTGGAAAGGGAAAGGATCATGGACTGAGACAATAAGTTTTACACAAAAACCCAAGAGAGGTAGTCTCTCTTTGGATTTAAGACATTTGCCACCAGAACCTTTCACTATAGTCCCCTTCCAGCCCAAGAGAAGGTTCAAACTCTTGACTGGCTTTTGGGACTTAATCCAAGAATATGCTTAGCCAGGTAGCAGCAATTGGACAAGCAGTCTCAGGCACTAAGGAAAAAGGCTTGGAGTCAAGGTATATCAATCAGACACAGTTATAAACAGAATAAAAGTTTATTAGCAGATACTTGCAACTAGACTAGAAAAGACATTAAAACAAGAAATCCTATGGCTCTGTGGCCCTTACTAAACATTAAAGATCTACATAGTTACCAGGATGATCCATAGTCCAGAAGCATCAGTATAAAGTCCAATTAGGTCCCATCTTTGGGCCAGTATGCAGCCATGTGCTCAGCTGCACAACACAGTCCTTTGTCTCAGGCCTCATGGCTGAGACAAAGCATTTCCAGAATAAGTCCACAGACAGCAGGTAACAAGAACAGAACAGCAAGCAGAAAATCTGAGCTCGTGTCTTTGTGCTCAGCCTGATAAACATTTCGCATGATGTACTCTGCATATATATTAAATAAGCAAGGTGACAGTATACATCCTTGTCGTACTCCTTTTCCTATGCTGAACCAATCAGTTGTTCCGTATCCGGTTCTAACTGTCGCTTCTTGGCCCTTATACAGGTTTCTCAAGAGACATGTGAGGTGGTCTGGTACTCCCATCTCTTTAAGGACCTGCCATAGTTTGTTGTGATCCACACAGTCAAAGGCTTTAGCATAGTCAATGAAGCAGAAGTAGATATTTTTCTGGTACTCTCTTGCTTTCTCCATAATCCAGCGAATGTTGGCAATATGATCTCTCGTTCCTCTACCTCTTCGAAACCCAGCTTGTACTTCTGGTAGTTCTCTATCCACGTACTGTTGAAGCCTAGCTTGTAGGATCTTGAGCATGACCTTGCTAGCGTGTGATATGAGTGCAATTGTGCGATAGTTTGAACATTCCTTGGCATTGCCCTTCTTTGGGATTGGAATGTATACTGATCTTTTCCAATCCTGTGGCCACTGTTGCGTTTTCCAAATTTGCTGGCAAATGGAGTGCAGAACTTTAACAGCATCATCTTCTAAGACTTTGAATAGCTCAGCTGGAATACCATCACCTCCACTAGCTTTGTTGTTAGTAATGCTTTCTAAGGCCCATTTAACTTCACATTCCAGGATGTCTGGCTCAAGGTCAGTGATTATACCGTCGTGTTTGTCAAGGACATTGAGGTCTTTCTTGTATAGTTCTTCTGTGTATTCTTGCCATCTTTTCCTAATCTCTTCTGCTTCTGTTAGGTCCCTACCGTTTTTGTCCTTTATCATGGCCAGCTTTGCATGGAACGCTCCCTTGATTTCTCCAATTTTCTTGAAGAGATCTCTAGTCCTTCCCATTCTATTGTTTTCTTCTATTACTTTGCACTGTTCATTCAGGAAGGCCTCCTTATCTCTCCTTGCTGTTCTCTGGAAATCTGCGTTCAGTTGGGTAAATCTTTCCTTTTCGCCTTTGCCTTTCGCTTTCCTTCTTTCCTCTGCTATTTGTAAAGCCTCATCAGAAAGCCATTTTGCTTTCTTGCATTTCTTTTTCTTTGGTATGGTGGTGATTGCTGCCTCCTGTACGATGTCACGAACCTCTGTCCATAGTTCTTCAGGCACTCTATCTATCAAATCCAGACCCTTGAATCTATTCTTCACCTCTACTGTATATTCATCAGGGATGCGATCTAGGTCAAACCTGAATGGCCTCGTGGTTTTCCCGATTTTCTTCAGTTTAAGTCTGAATTTTGCAATGAGTAGCTCATGATCTGAACCACAGTCAGCTCCAGGTCTTGTTTTTACTGACTGGATAGAGCTTCTCCATCTTTGACTGCAAATTATATAGTCAATCTGATTTCGGTGTTGCCCATCTGGTGATGTCCATGTGTAGAGTCGCCTCTTAGGTTGTTGGAAAAGGGTGTTCGCTATGACCAGTGTGTTCTCTTGACAAAACTCTGTTAACCTTTGCCCTGCTTCATTTTGCTTTCCAAGGCCAAACTTGTCTGTTATTCCAGTTACCTTTTGACTTCCTACTTTAGCATTCCAGTCCCCTATGATGATGAGGACATCATTTTTTGGTGTTAGTTCTAGGAGGTGTTGTAGGTCTTCATAGAACCGGTCCACTTCAGCCTCTTCTGCATCAGTGGTTGGGGCATAGACTTGGATTACTGTGATGTTGAATGGTTTGCCTTGGAATCGGACAGAAATCATTCTGTCATTTTTGAGATTGTATCCCAGTACTGCCTTTTGCACTCTCTTGTTGACTATAAAGGCCACACCATTTTTTCTACGAGATTCCTGGCCACAGTAGTTGATATAATGGTCTTCTGAGTTAAATTCGCCCATTCCTGTCCACTTTAGTTCACTGATTCCTAGGATATCGATGTTTAGTCTTGCCATCTCATTTTTGACCACGTCAAGCTTACCTTGATTCATAGATCTTACATTCCAGGTTCCTATGTAGTATTGTTCTTTGCAGCATCGGACTTTCCTTTCACCATCAGACACATCCACAACTGAGCGTCCTTTCGGCTTTGGCCCAGCCGCTTCACTTTTTCTTTGCACTGTTCTTTGCAGTTTGCAGCATCGGACTTTCCTTTCACCATCAGACACATCCACAAATGAGCGTCCTTTCGGCTTTGGCCCAGCCGCTTCACTTTTTCTGGGGTTACTTGTACTTGTCCTCTGCTCTTCCTCAGTAGCATATTGGACACCTTCCGACCTGAGGGGCTCATCTTCCAGCGTCATATCTTTTAGCCTTGTGATACTGTCCATGGGGTTTTCTTGGCAAAGATACTGGAGTGGGTTGCCATTTCCTTCTCCAGGTGGATCATGCTTGGTCTTTCTCTGCTGTGGCCTGTCCATCTTGGGTAGCCCTTCACGGCATAGCCCACAGCTTCATTGAACTGCGCAAGCCCCCTCGCCATGACAAGGCAGTGATCCATGAGGGGGATATTTATGAATACTAAACATAAAATAAATATTTATGAATACTAAACATAAAAAATAAAAAAGAAACCTGTGGGCATATTTATTACTGTGTTGGACTAGGATCTGGGAGACCCAAATTCAAATCAGTGAATGAAAGTTCACTGTGTGACCTGGGCAAGTGACACACTCTCAACCTAACCTACCTCAAAGATGAAGGTGGGGTCAGGAGGATGATGTTGCAAGCTTCTTTGGGTCCCCATGTGGGGCATGAATATATAAATAATAGTGATGTGAGAGTCCTGCATTTTATGTCATGGGGGGGGGGGGGGTAGACTGGAGCAACTCTGTAAGTGGGTCTGCCAAGGCACTATAAATCTAGAACTGAGTTCCGGTTTCAACTATTTTAGAGCCACTGTGGTATTAAGTGGTGGAGACATAAATGTTTAGCCATTCTTCTCTGTGTTTGTACCATTGGGTGAGGCGATTATCAGGCAAGTCTCAGAATCCTTGTTGATCATCATTTCTGAATGCCAGCCCCTAAATCTACATAGCACAATGCGGATTTGGCTTCTTCTCAGGGGTCAGACTCAGGCCATCTCTTGGGAACTCTCTTGGAGTTTTCAAACCAGTCCAGCCCAGGCCATCATGAATTGCTTTAATAGACATGCAGATTCCTTGACATATCAAGGAATATTTGTTACTGTAGCAGCAAAAATGTTATTTTGGAAAGGCAAGTAATTTACAGACACAACAGGCAAGTTAGTTTGCAATTCCCATCTTCTCCTCCCCCAAGGATAATTTTTGAAACAATGTAATAGAGCAATGAAGCACACTGTTTTTCAAGTCATCTTTTCTCTGAACCCATCCCTTTTTCTTTCCAGATTTTTTTTTGACCTTTACAAATGCAACAACTAGCATCCAAAGGGTTTGAGATATCCTTGTTTGTCCACTTCTTCTTATGGCACTGGTTCAATTGCCAAAGTCTTGTGCTCAATATTTTCATTGTTCCCGAAATCCTTAAGGACTGTCCTGGGATGCATTGCTCCTTTGCAGTGTGTGACCACTTCAGACTGAATTTGAGGAACATCAAACCAGACACATGTATCATAATCAGATGTGTTTGTAGTGGAATGATAATTGTGCCTGAGCAGGATAAAAGGCATTCACTGTTGAGCAGCTTGCTGGCTGACTTCTGTGGAAAAGCTGGAGCTGGAGAGCATCAAGTTATTCAGGATGAGTCATCCCTCACTGATGATAGGTTAACTGGACCAGGTATGGAAAGGGATGGGCTAGAGATTGACATTGAGGGTTTGGCAGAAAATGGTAACCATTTTAAGGGGATCAAATTGCTGTAGGAGAACATATGCATGTTGGTGGTGCTTAGAGAAAGAAATGAAATGTGTTTCTGTGAATACTAACAAGCTAAAATGGGAGAGCTGGAATACTGAGAGTACAGAATAGTCAGCATTTGAGAAATCTGGTAGAATGGGGGAAATCAGTGAAATATGGCTGTGTCTAGATACAAGCTATATAGAAAGGAAAGGGAAAGATGTATCAGGGGATGGGGTGGGGTGGCTCTATACCCTAGGCTAAGAGCCCTTGTGGTCTTGCTTTTTGGGCTCGTGCCCTTGTGCTCTTGCTTTTTGGGCTCGTGCTCTTTGGCTTGCTCTTCTGGTGTGCTGCTGTCCCTTTGACACTAGTGGATTAATGTCTCACCTGTGCAATGCAAAAGACACACAAATTCAACACTGGTACTGTGGGTCTCTCAGCCCCAACTGGATTCACCTAGGCCCAGAATTCTGTCCTCCGAGTCCTTGCATGTTGTTCACCCTGCAGTGCTAGTGAATTAATATTCCCTTACATAGTTTGCCCTTGAAATTAACCTGGGCACTCCAGTTGTTATAGAACGCTGTAACTCAGTTATTATCAGGAGCTAGTTGGAGCATGTGTATTACACTCATTTGGCTGCCTGTCAGCTACTGGGTTCAGTTCAAGGTATTGGCTATCCCATACAAAGCCCTTCATGGCCTTGGAACCTCATGTCTGCAGAACCACCTCTCCTCTAATGTTCTGCCACGACAACTTTGCTCATCTGTTCAGGGCCTTCTGTGGGTGCAACCTGGAAAATAAGCAAGATCAACAACCACCTGGACACATGCTTTCTCTCTTCTCTCCCCCCCCCCCATAGTGGAATGGCCTGTGGGAGGAGATCAGAGTTCAGGAGGGCTTTTCTATAGAGATAATAGAACTATACTATAATGGAATGGTTTAGGGAGGTGCTTTATAAGTGCAAAGGGACTATGGACGATACCACTAGGGCATACCGTTTGCTGCATATATTATCCTGTTGTCACTGCATTATTCTGCATTGTATCTGCACCCTATATCTATATATCTAATAGTGAAGGTGCCCCCTTGCGTGCAGATAGATAAATCCGCGCATCGGGGGCACCTGGGGGGGAGGGAGATTTTCGTGCACACTTGGGGCAGTCCCCAGGTGTGCACAAAAATCTGAAAAGTTGGAAAAAATATCGGGGGGATACTTAAATCCCCCCAAAAGTAAAACAGCGTCCCCTGAGCATGCGCAGGGAACGCTCTTGGAACGGCTTCGGCAGCAGCAACAGGGGACGGGAGGGCAGGACAATGCTTGGCTGGCGGGTGGGCGGGGGAGAGAGACCGGCGAGGCCCGGCGCCTGCAAGTTGCTCGGGCCTCAGTTTGGAGCCGGGGGGGAGACCGGAGCCAGGGGGGAAAGACCGGCGAGGCCCAGCGGCTGCAAGCCGCTCGGGCC
>NW_015169187.1:996709-1031362 GCF_001447785.1 Gekko japonicus | reverse complement strand
CGGGCGGGGGGAGATCCAGTGGGTGTGTGTGGAGGAGATGGGGGAACTGGCGGGATGGGGTGGGGGAAAGCTTACCTGCTCCTGCTGGTTCCTCCTCCGCCTGCTCAGTTTGGAGCTCCCCCGCCCCCCTCCCGCGAGTTTCGCGGGTCCTCTTTCTTGTCATGTCTGATACACTCTGCTTGCTCAGATTTCTGTAATCCTAGTACATTACTTAATAGACATCTCATATGGATTGAATTGGTTTATACTGTGTAATTTGTTTTGAATCTCAGTGAAAAAGGCAGACTATAAATAGTAAGTAAATTATGTCAAAGAGAGAATGGAGTCCAATCTGCTAGAAACTTAAGTGGAACATCCTTCCCCACAGAATTGTTATGTGTCCAAAATGTAGTATTGGAAATGCACTACCACCTGCCTACCCCAGTCTTTGAGCTGATCATGATCTGGAAAAAGAAATAAAGATGGAGACCAGAGCAGCATGTTTTGGGTTTTTTTTAAAAAAATGGGTAAATTCAACTACCATCACATGGACTGGATAAATGTGTATTTAGGACACAAGAAAGAGACAACATTTCTAAATACCTTGATGCAGTTGGAGCTGACTAGAGAGGGGTGACTAACATTGCCAGGTCCTCCCTGGCCACTATTGGGAATAGGGGGTAGGGTTGTTAGATCCAGGTTGGGAAACTCCTGGATATTTAGGGATGGAGCCTGGGGAGGACTAGGGTTGCCAGGTCCTACCTCTGATCCAGTGGAGGGCTCCTAGGTCCTTGTTGGGATCTTCTGCCATGCATGCAAAGCATGCATGGAGTGATGACATCACCCAGAAGTGATATCATCACATTGCTGCCATCGGGGGGGGGGGGTGGATGATGTTCTAGTTTTGGGGCAAAACACTATGTGTTTTGTTCTCAAAATCCATAGAGTTTGCCAAAAAGCTAGAGTGCCATCCTAGACATCAGTAACATGATGACGGCTGGCTGCTGGTGGATTGGAGCCCCCAAAATTGGGGGAACCCCCACCTCGAATGGAGGGATGGCAACCCTAGTGAGGACAGGAACCTCAGTGGGGTACAATACCACAGAGCCCATCCTCCAAAGCATCCATTTTCTCCAGGGGAACTGATCTCTAGTCTGGAGGTGAGCTGTAATTACGGGTGATCCCCAGGTCCACCCTGGAGGCTGGCATCCCTAGGGGTGACCCTGGGTGTGGAGATCAGGCCTTGGTGCAATTGCAAAATGGAAACGTTACCTCACCAACTGGGAATAGTGATCACATTGCTATTAAGTTCAACATTTATGTAAATAGAACTTTGCACAGAAGGCTAGCATGACCAGGTGTGACTTCAGAAGAGGAAACTTCTCAAAACCAAGGGGATTAATCAAAAGGAAGCTTTAAAGTTAGGTGTAAAAGGTCAGATCTCTTAAGGATGACTAGAAAATATTCAAATCCACAATAGTGGAAAATCAGATAGAATACTGTCAGATCTGTCAGCATGGTTAATGAGCAAGTCAAGGAAGCTACAAAAGGCAAGAAGGCTTCCTTTGAAAAGTGGAAGTCTTGCCTAAACAAAGTGAGTGAGAAGAAGCAAAGGTTCTGATAAAACAAATGTACACTGATGATAGTATAGAAGAATAGTAGGCATACCCCAGTTTTCTCTACCATAAGGCGTCTTAAAGAGGCTTACAATCACCTTCCCTTCCTCTGCCCACAACAGTCACCTTGTGAGGTAGGTGGGGCTGAGAAAGTTCTGAGAGAATTCTGCCTGGCCCAAGAGCACCCAACAGGCTTCATGTAGAGGAGTGGGGAATCAAACCTGGATCTCCAGATTAGAGTCCTCTGCTCTTAACCACTACACCATGCTGTACAGACCACAGTTCACAAGCCAGTAAATAATCACTGTCTAAAATCACAGTTACCACCCCCAAACAATCAAGAGTTGGTGGGATTGCCAGTGTTAAATACTGGGTTCCATGGATGAGCAGACCCCAAGTCTAGTGACCAGCTCAGCTTTATTAGTGATTCAGCAGACACAAGGCAAAACTCCAGGGCAACAGCCCTGCTCTTAAATAGCATGCAAACACCACACCCAACCATACCCAACTCCCAATGATAGGCAATTTACATAACATTAATTCCTCATTGGTCACCTCCAGAGTCCTGGTGGGCTATTGTTCTAAAGTTTCAAGCTCAGCCAGTCTCTGGTAGACAGTCCTGGGATGTTCCAGCCCCAATACGTAACATCCAGCATTTAGACCTCACAATAATTTGGAGGTGAATCAACCCATACTTATTAAACCCGCAGTTTGTATACCTGAACTAAGAATGTCTGAGAAGAGGAAGAAAATATTTTAAATCCTGATAGCTATGAATGGGCCATTCTGCAGCCATCTTGCTTTCTGTGAAGAAGCAGGCACGTGACCAGCTAGGCTCCCCAGTGGTGTCAAAGCACAAGTGAAGGAAGAAGAAAAGTTGAGAATAGATGTCTCTGAAGGCACGTAGGTCTTACTATTTGTATGTATGACAATGCATCGTTGCCTGGTTGTTATGACAACTCCAGGTGTTAAGAGGCTTATCTATGGGGCCTGCTGTGCTTAAAAGTAGAGGAGAGCTGAGTGTGTTTGTCTGTGTTGATAAATGGAAAGATGGAAGATGGGGAGGGGATTGATGAGAGGGAAAAGCAATGGGGAGATAGATTACAACCTTTCTTACCAAGCCTTCTGCACACCAAGCACATTCCTAGTCGCCAGGTGAGCATTTTTTTTGTTCTTTTCCTTCTGGTTTTCCATATTTATACCTATGATGTAAGCAAGTCTCCAGTTTGGGCTGCTGATTCTGGGTACACATCCAAGTGCTAGGGTTGCCAGCTTTGGCATGGAGAATTCCTGGAGATTTGGGGTCAGTGGCTGAGGAAGACAACATTTGAGCAGGAGAGAGAGCTCAGTGGGGATGTGATGGTACGGCCCATACTCTGCAGCTGCCATTTCCTCCAGGGCAACTGATATCTGTAGTCTGGAAATCATTTGTAATTCCAGCAGAACTCCATGCCTTGTCTGGAGGCTGGCAACCGGAGCAAGGGCTGTTACGGCTAGACCTTGTGGCAAAAGTTTGAGGCCCTGCTCCTCACAGCTTTGAAAAGAGCACCTGGCACATATGTGCTCGAATTTCATGGCAAAGCCACTGGGCAGCTGGTGCAGCTGCAGCTGGAAGGTTTTCTGAGCAGTCTGTTGGGGGCACAAGCTAGGGTGGCCAGTTCCAGGATGGAAATACCTGGAGATTTTGTGGGTGGAGCCTCAGGAGGGCGGGGTCTATGGAGCAGAGGGACCTAAGTGAGGTATAGTGCCATACAGTCCACCTCCCAAAGCATCCATTTTCTCCAATCTGATATCTGTAGCCTGGAAATCAGTTGTTATCCCAGGAGATCTTCAGCATCCACCTGGAAGTTGTCAACCCTAACATGAGTGCTGTTCTTTGCTTATCAGGCATTCCTCCTGATGCTGCATCAGCAAACAGCTGGTTCGCTTCCCCCCCACACCCACTGCCCCTCAGGACCATTTGCTTCCTCTGTGAGAGCAGGAGTATCTCAATCGAGCTGAGTGAAAAGGTGGGCATAAAATTCTTCCCACCCAGCAATTGGGGTGTGTACATTTGTTATAGCCCATTTCTCTAATGGAAACCAACTCCCTCCCCTGCTGTTAGCTCTGATAAGGAGAAAAGGCAGACACTCTACTTTGCCTGGTCCCCCCCCCTTCCTTCCAGTCGGAATTAATAATCTCTGAGGGCAATTTTTAAAAAAGGGTTTAAAAGTCTGTTCATTCCTGAGTTGGTCATGACCTCCTTCCATGGTTCGCTTTTCTGTACTCTGTACTTGTCTCTCTTGTTTTTATGGCCGGTGCTGCCAGAAACACTCCCTGCAACAAGATGCTTCAGTACTGAAGTTCCCAACCTCCAGGTGGGGCCTGGAGACCTCCCACTATTACAATTGATCTCTAGATGACAAAGATCAACCCCCCCTGAAAAAAATGGCTTCTTTTGGAGAGCGGACTCTATGGCATTGTACCCTGCTGAGGCCCCTCCCCTCCCCAGACCCCACCTCCTGGTCTACACCCAAAAAGCTCCAGGTAGTTCCTCACCCAGAGGTAGGAATCCTATATAGTATCAGTGGTGGAGCTTTCCTCCATTAGTTAAGAACCTGAACGTTTAAATAAATACAAATTAGGAGGCCCAACATTAAAATCAATTAATATACAACATAAATATTACAAATAATCAACAGCACATATATTTATTACAAATTAGTTTAAAAACAATTCTAGGCCCAAATATAGCCTCAATTAAAAGTACAAATCATACAATGTGCACAATAGGGACCTTATGCAACCCTAAAACAGAAACGTTTCAGCCTACTGGCCTTCTTCAGTGATCAAGCAGAAATGTTACACACAGGCTGAACTATTGCAATACTAATATTAATTCATACAGGACCAAGTGAAAATTATGTTCTGATAAATATCAGTGACGCAAGGCAAAGATGTGATATATAAGTCTCATGTGGTATCGCCTTGTGTCCAAGTCAGGTACATATAATAACCTGATAATAATTTAAATTGTGTACCTTCCTATTCTGGTCCAGAAATTTCATCTCCAAAAGCAAATATGGAGCCAGTGTAACAATTAGAATGCTTTCCCCCAGTAGGCCACTTTCTCTGGGTTTGCCTCCCCCACCATCTATTCCCCATTGTCTTAGAATGTTTAAGTCCAGTAATTCTGTTAAAAAAGGGTTTTTTTCCCTTTTGCAAGGAGGATAACATCTTTCCCTCAAACATGTCGCAGGGTCGATTTAACAACATCCCCCACCCAGGAAAGACTCTGAAAATGTCCCAGCAAGGCCCCAGACTCAATCTTCCATATTATTCTGGACTGCCAGCTGCACACATCTTCACGTATGAAACTGTTACCCCCTCGGCCACACTTACTTACTAATAATCTTAAAACTGTTCAATATCTTCTGAAGGATGTTAATACTGATACTACAATTATGGTTGCAGAATTCTTAGCTGAATCAGCCGCACTTAGATACAGTCTTTTTACATAATATGCATATTTTATTGTCTAAATTTACTTACTGGAAATCAATATATCTTCTTAAATGCATTTATTATATACTACTATGCCATTACAGGTGTCTGAATCTGAAACCAAGAAGGATAATGGATATGGGATTTAACTATTTTATAAAACCTGCTGTTCTCTATGAAAAAGCCACCCCTGGTTTATTAATGGCAGAAGAGTTAAATAGCACATCTCCGCCTTGACAGCTGCATTATCAATTAAAACTCAGCATAGTTTTAAATGAGCAGATGAGCTGGATGTCGTTAGATCCTAAGAAAGGTGTAAGAATGCTGCCCCCCTCCATCTTAGTGCAGGGCTAAGAAATTTGATTGTATTAAAGTGAGTTGCACTGTAATCCTATATGGAGCTATTCCATTCTAAGCCAATTGAATTCAATGGGCACAGACTGGAGTAACTCTGCATAGGGTTGCACTGTAAATGCTGCTACCTGCTGTTCATTGAGCGGTTTTCCAGAAGAAGTTATCGTTGAATGTTAATTCTATGCTTCGCCTTTTGAGTAAGTGAAGACATTACCCTCCTAAGGGATAGAGGAAGACCATTAAGTCAAGTGTCCGCAGTGACCTAGGTAGGGTTGCCATTGCCAAGTCAGAAACTTACTGCAGTAGGGGACTCCCGGCCGGTGTCTGGAGCATGCACGCGCCACATCCACGTCACCCGGAAGTGACACGGGTACGCCGGGCACGCTGGGGGCGGGGCCAGGACCATCCGAGGGAAAACCATAGAGTTTTCTCTCAGATGACCGTGGCCCCGCCCCCAGCATGCCCGGCGTACCCGTGTCACTTCCAGGTGACGTGCACGTGTGGGTGGAGTTCCCCCCGGGGCCCAATCTGCCGGCGGCGGGGAACAGGCCTCTGGGGCGGGGTTTTCCCCGCCCCCCGGGGGGACTTGGCAAGCCTAGACCTAGGGACCTAACTGTACTACTGGGTTCATGGTTAGAAAAGGGGCAGAGGAGAAATAAGGGGAAAAGAAAGGAAACAGGGGGAAAAGAGGTCACCAGGGGACAAAACTGAAGATGGAAGAGAAGGCTTTGTTTCTGGTTTCATCTCTGCCTTTTTATGTGATATATCAGAAGAACAAGCGGCCTGAGAAATGTACCATGGAAACCACAAAGGTTAGTTCAGACTCATTGGCTGGTCACCACACACCCCTCAGGTCTTTCCAGTTGGGGGGGAAATACCATCAGAACGGCCCTCACGTGCTGCCAAAATGCATCATCCCATGTCCCTCCAGGACATTCCAGCATCTGGCAGGGCTTTAGTTCCTTTGGGCATTCGTCTGGATTCAAGGGTGTGAAAACCAAAAGCTGGATTTGATTCTTTTGCCATTCAGAAAACTTGAGTCAGTAGGAAATCGAGCCATGAAACATCTCCTGTGGTTTCAATGAGAAACGTCTTTCCGGCACAATTTTCCCTGTGCACCAAATTGGGATAAAGTTCTCAGGGGCTGCACCCCTCATCACCCAAGGGATCCAGCACAAATTTCACACAGTTGTAGATGCAATTAAAATGCTCACTTGCGGAGAGAGCACAGGCAAGAATGAATTGGCATGAGAGCTTTTCTTTCATCTCCCGGAAGCCTCTGGTAGGAAGTAGAGTCTTTTTATTACAAAAATGGAGCACGTGTTGGTGAGGGGAGCTAAATCCTGTACCTTCCCACACCTTACCTCACTGTGCTTCATTTCTTGCACCATTTTTCTCAGCTGACTTCCTGCATCAAAGTGTGGCTGGAAGAAAATATGCTTCAAACTGTGGATTACAACAACAGGGGGGGGGGGGGGGTGGGGATGGGGGCTAGCTGCAGTCTTAGCATCTCCCCATCTGAGTGTCTACCTCTAGTACCCTGCAAGGTGCTATATGAAGGCATATTTAGGCTGCTGGTTCTGGTCTGGGTCAAGGTACTCCCCCCATTTTCTTAAAGCAGGGGCTGGACTGGGGCTCAGTGTAGTTGCACGTGGAAGGCTATCTGTCTCAATCTGATACTCCAACCACTCCACCCCACCAGCTCAGGATTTGTGGGTTAATTCCAACTGCACAAGCCTAGCAATGGGCAAATAGTGGGCTTCCTTTGGCCCAGCCAAAACTCTAAAGGCAGAAAGCAAGTCTGTGTTTTGGCCGTGGTGCATGCCCTTTGAGCATCAGCCAGGCCTACCAGATCAGTCTTGAGGGGTTTGATCGCTTGGAGGGATGCTGTTGTCTCTTTCTCAGCTGCTGTTCCTGGAATATCAAAAGCCTTCTCCTGCTTGAATGCCTTTCTCCCCACAGCAGGCTATCAAAGGAAGGAAGCTCATTCCAGACAATCATTTTCATTAAAAAAAAAATTGTTATGAATGTTGTATCATTTAAAATGCTCACACACAGTGCTCCGTGAACTTTCTGAGGTGTGCCTTCTTTCCAAGGGTGTCCATCTTCCTCTGTCCAGCCTTATTATGCCTTGTCCAGAGCTTCTTGCCATTTATCTAATGGATCAAAAACTGGCTAGTTCATAGAAAACAGAGAGTGAGTGTAGGTGGGCAATTTTCTCAGTGGAGGGTGGTAAGCAGTGGGGTACCGCAGGGATCAGTACTTGGTCCACTGCTTTTTAACTTGTTCATTAATGATTTGGAGATGGGAGTAAGCAGTGAAGTGGCTAAATTTGCGGATGATACAAAGTTGTTCAGGGTGGTGAAAACCAGTGAGGATTGTGAGGCACTCCAAGGGGATCTGTCAAGGATGGGCGAGTGGGCGTCAACATGGCAAATGGGGTTCAATGTGGCCAAGTGCAAGGTGATGCACATTGGAGCCAAAAATCCTAAATATAAATACACATTGATGGGGTCTGAACTGGCAGAGACTGATCAAGAGAGAGATCTTGGAGTTGTAGTGGATAACTCACTGAAAATGTCGAGACAGTGTGTGACTGCAATAAAGAAGGCCAATGCTATGCTGGGGATTATTAGGAAGGGTATTGAAAACAGATCAGCCAATATAATAATGCCCCTATATAAATCAATGGTGAGACCTCATTTGGAATACTGTGTGCAGTTCTGGTCACCACACCTTAAAAAGGATATTATAGCTTTGGAAAAAGTGCAGAAAAGGGCAACTCGAATGATAAAAGGGTTGGAACACTTTCCCTATGAGGAAAGGTTAAAGCGCTTAGGGCTCTTTAGCTTGGAGAAAAGACGACTGAGGGGTGACATGATCGAGGTTTATAAGATTATGCATGGGAAAGAGCAGGTAAAGAAAGAGGTACTTTTCTCCCTTTCTCACAATAAAAGAACTCGTGGGCACTCCATGAAACTGCAGAGCGGTCGGGTTAGAACGGATAAAAGGAAGTACTTCTTCACCCAAAGAGTGATTAACACATGGAATTCACTGCCACAAGAAGTGGTGGCAGCTACAAGAATGGACGGCTTCAAAAGGGAATTAGATAAGCATATGGAGCAGAGGTCCGTCAGTGGATATTAGCCACAAGGTATAGATAGGGGCTCTGGGGCAAGTGATGCTCTGTCTTCTTGGTGCTTGGGGGGGTCAACAGTGGGAGGGCTTCAAATGTCCTGACCCCACTGCTGGACCTCCTGATGGCACTGGTATTTCTGGCCACTGTGTGACACAGAGTGTTGGACTGGATGGGCCTTTGGCCTGATCCAACATTGGCGTCTCTTATGTTCTTATCCCTTTAAACCGTTGCACTCTGCCACTAGGTCCCCAAGTGGTGGTATACTGGTGGTATACTCCCCCCATTTTCTTAAAGCAGGGGCTGGACTGGGGCTCAGTGTAGTTGCACGTGGAAGGCTATCTGTCTCAATCTGATACTCCAACCACTCCACCCCACCAGCTCAGGATTTGTGGGTTAATTCCAACTGCACAAGCCTAGCAATGGGCAAATAGTGGGCTTCCTTTGGCCCAGCCAAAACTCTAAAGGCAGAAAGCAAGTCTGTGTTTTGGCCGTGGTGCATGCCCTTTGAGCATCAGCCAGGCCTACCAGATCAGTCTTGAGGGGTTTGATCGCTTGGAGGGATGCTGTTGTCTCTTTCTCAGCTGCTGTTCCTGGAATATCAAAAGCCTTCTCCTGCTTGAATGCCTTTCTCCCCACAGCAGGCTATCAAAGGAAGGAAGCTCATTCCAGACAATCATTTTCATTAAAAAAAAAATTGTTATGAATGTTGTATCATTTAAAATGCTCACACACAGTGCTCCGTGAACTTTCTGAGGTGTGCCTTCTTTCCAAGGGTGTCCATCTTCCTCTGTCCAGCCTTATTATGCCTTGTCCAGAGCTTCTTGCCATTTATCTATGTGAGGGCTCTGTGCAGGAAACACATTCCTTTTCTTTTCCCACAGACATGTCTTACTTACTTACAGAGGTAAAACGCTCACCAGAATACTTCCTGGTTGCTGCTGGCTATGACAGATGCTGCCTGGTGAACACTCCACCAGAGAGAAGAAATATCTCATTCATAAACATCAAGAGGAAAAGAGCTATTTCCTGGAGGTAATCTGATTTTTCCTTTCTTTTATTTTACCCTCTTCCTCCCAAGCACAAGGTAACTTGGATGCAGCTGCCATATCTTGTAATTGGGAGGCAGCTCACTAGGGTGAGGTGCTGGGAGAGGAGATGGAAATCTAGTACAAAACAGTTGTTGGCATTTGGGGGGCTGTGAGTCACTGGTACTCATTGTGACAGGATCTCACTTGCAGGATCTGTGACTTTCTGGTGAGGCTGATCTGCCATGTTCTGGCCTTTGGGTCTTTTTCTCCAGATCCTACTTTGCCTGCAACTCTGAAACAAACATTGCTTTATTAGCAACAGTTCATCATTATGCCAGATATCGAGATCTTCCTCCCCAATATTCCGGAATTCACCCCACAAAACCTATTTTATCATCTCATTGTTTAGTTACATATGGTCAATCAAAATTTTTAAGAGCTATTTTTCAAGTTCCACCAAGTGTTTCAAACGCTGCAATCCGCTTAGAGGCTGGCCTGGTCACGGTGGAGGCAAGATTGTGGATTGCTGCATTTCATTATTGGTTAAAACTGATTTTCTTATCCACTGGCCTTTCCCATACTATGATGCAAGACAACTTTGTTCCTTTATGGCGGAAACAGATAGAAGATAAACTGGTTTGTTATGGTCTTTCAAAACAATTTATTCTGTCCTTGGGACATTAGCAGGCTAGATCAGTTCTAAAACAAAGAATACTAGATGTTGAACGACAGATGGATGTGAGTAGGATTAGGAGCCCTGTATTTGATGTAAGTACACTTAATAAGATAACTTTGAGATCTTATATCAAATATTTAGATATTTGCAACCACAGAAGAATTTTTACCCTATTAAGATACAACGCCTTACCCTCAGCCATAATGGAGGTGAGATATACTAGAACACAGAGGAAAAGTTGTATATGTGGGTTGGGAGCTGATGAAACATTGGAACATGTAATTTTTGATTGTACATATGGTCAGAAAATGGACTCATTTCCTTCTTATCTAAGGCTTCCAGCTTCAGTAAACAGAAGAAAGTGGCTTGTCCTGCAATCCCTCTTTGCTGAAAAGTTTAATTATCTTTGCATGTTTGAACTGTTACAGTCCTTGGCATCGCTGTCCTACGTCCTCACTAGGATGGGCCAGGGTGCACATCCAAGACAAGGCACAAATGTTGCTCAGGCTTCTGTGACAACCAAGGTGGTCAGTTTCAAAATATCAGCGTCTTGCTGCAGCTGCTGAGGAATGACTTCTGCTGACTATCAGCTAAGCACCACTTGGATTCATTTGGCAACCGGGCCCCACCCAGTCTTCCTTCCAGTAGACTTTCTGAAAGGCTGCTGGAAAAAGGGGGCGAGTAGCAGGCTGGTCAAAAATTCTCACTCTGCACCTGGCTCGTACCCCTCACCTTCTGTTCTGTCTGGTTGAGCCGCTGTTATTGTTTTACTATTGGAAGTTGTTCTCTGCTTGTCTTTCTCCTGCCTCCTGCCTTAGTGTTCTTGTGAGATCTGGTCCTGCCTCAAGATACCTTCTAAAGAGAGTTGCCAACCTACAGATGCAAACAATTAAACAGAATAATCTGTCACACTGTACAAATAACACTAGATACCTCCGTCTTCTTATGAAGTTCTAATTACAATTATAAACAATACGCATAACACATGGTTTTGCTGCTGTACATAAATGACATCTACTCCAGTTGAATAGTGACCTAATAGTCTTTGAAAGTACAAGTCTCTCTTTAGAATGATGCAGTCACCAGCTCATGATGCAGAGAAGAGTTTCAAATAAAAAACACAAAGTGGCAGGCACAGGCTCAGGAATAGCCGCAGTGCGGACTCAGTTGCTTTGCCTAGGTTGCTTTGCCATTCCTTAGGGCTTCATCAAACCACTTTCCTTAGTGATGAAGCCCAGCAAGCTCTGTTAAGATTCAAAATGACATGAAGTCTACAAGTATATTCCACAACTAGGAAATGACGAAACAACCTAAGCGTGCCGATTCTGCTCCTTTGGTTTGCACTGCAGCTATTCCTGAGCCTGTTTTCACTGTGTTTCCATTTTTGTGCGGTTGTTAATCTACAGATGGTGGCTGGAGATCTCCTGAGATTACAACCAATCTCCAGGCAACAGAGATCAGCTCACTTGGAGAAAATGACTGCTTTCGAAGGTGCCTTCCCTCTCCAAACCTCACTGTTTCTAAACTCCACCCCAGATTTCCAGGAATTTCCCAACCCAGAGCTGGCCTCCCTACTCCTAAATCCTGATTTGGATTTGCTGTACCTAATGGAAAGTGCCAATCCTTGCTTTCTTTACTAGGGATCAGTGCAGACACAGGGGGAAAGTACAGGGGAAAAGCAAATGTATCCTCTCCATCATGAACTAAGAATGTTTCCATTCCAGGTGTTAGGCCCAGCTTGGATGCTAATGGGAAGTGGGGTATTTTTCCTGCTTCTACACAGCACTGAGGTACTTTCATGCACCTTCGGGCTTTCCCCCAGCTTTCTTGCAATTTGTTCAAAACCGGCTTTACTATCTTCTTTTCTTTTGGAAGGATCCCAGCAAAGCTCAGAGGGGATGACATGTGAATGGGGAAGTGTAGGTCTTTCCCAGGCCTATGCACATGGGTGTCATTTGCCTTGTCCCAGTCTTCCCCATGCAGGACCAGTAAGGAATTTCTGGCTGGCATGGCTGATACTCCTCTCAATGCCATAACTGATTCTGCAACTTGGAGATGGCCTTGGTAGTTAAACATGACTGCTTCTGTCTCTCACCCACAGAGCCTTGATTTATTGAGATATCTATATCTATGAAGTGTGTGCGTGGACATGTGCATGCATGTTATTAGAAAGCAAACAAGGGGCGGGGCCCGCGATACTCGCGGGGGGGGGGAGGCAGAGGAAGCAGCAGGAGGAGGTAAGTACCTCCCCATCCCGCTGGTTCCCCGTCTCCTCCACCCCCCTTGCCTTTCCTCTCCCCCCGGCTACGAAGGGGGGGCGGGGCGGGGAGCCGCTGGGCCCTCACCGCTCTGGCCCCCCTCCCTGCTCGCCGCTCACCTTCCAAGCGGCGGCAGCGGCGGTCGCAGAGCATTCCCTGCGCATGCACAGGGGACACTCTGTGAGTTTCAGGGGGATTTAAACATCCCCCCCGATGTTATTTTCCAGGTTTAGGATTTTTGTGCACACGTGGGGTCCGCCCCACGTGCGCACAAACCTCTCCCTCCCCCCCAGTTCCCCCCGATGTGCGGATTTAAGTATCCGCACACCAGGGGGCGACTTGAGAATTAGATATATAGATGGAGGAGTAGCCATGATGTACAGGGGCACACACAGGCCACAGCACATTTTTCTGCCAGCTCCTTGGTGGTGATGATGTTAAAGTACCAGTTCTTCTCTGCTACAGTTGCTCGGAATTATGTTGCATTTTTATTGCTAATTTATTTTGGATGCATTTTTTATTTTTAGTGGCCTCAGAACCTTTGGGTTTCTGCAAACAAATAAAGGAAAATAAACTCCAGCTGCCTGCTCTGAAGAATCCAAATGCCAAAGGCAATTCATGTGGAAAGATTCCTGTGCACGGCTGACACTAGAATTCAGCAATTTGAATACAGCCATCAGATGTGCACCACTTTGCATAGTCAGCTCCCAATAGCCTTCTGAGAAGAAGGATTTCCCCCCCAAGCAAACAGAGGGAGAAAAGGATTGGGATTGGGACTTGGAGAGGCTGGCTTCTAAGGGCAGATGCTCTGCAATAGCACTCCGGGGAGAGGAAAACCACACAGCTATTCAGAGCATGGCCCTCCCCTCCAAAGCAGTGGAAGTCCTAGTCAGACTTTTCAGAATTCTGCTATTTCAGCCCAAGTGGCCTGTACACTTCTGCGCTTATCTCTGGAGCCAGTTTATATCTCTGGACTAAAAACTTACTCTTAAGAAAATTAAAGTCAAAGATTTTGAATCATGCACTAGACACTGGATTCTCAGATGCTGGCTGGATTGTTTGTATACCTCTACTAGCACCAAACTACATAACTGTTTGAAGTAAAAACAGCCTATCAGATTCAAAGATAAGGAATTCCATTTTTTCCCAAAGTTCCTGTCATCTCCACTCCATTGCTGTTCAGCTTGACCTGAAAAAAATCCCAAGATCGCCACACAGCTCTGATTACGCAAATCATTGCAAATCTTGGGGCTTGGTATCTCTCTTGGGCATCTGTCACAGTTCAATGATCTGCAGAGAGTGGAGAACAGATCTGTTCTCTGATGACAGTTTAGGGTGGCTTTTCTGCAATCACCCTTCTGTAACTTTCAAACATCACAGTACCCTTGATCCGCTGCAAGGCTCTCACTGAAGACTCCACAACCCAAGTTGCCCTGAGGCTGCAGGAGGGAAACACGATGGCCCCTGGCACCAGCCAGAAGTAAAAGGGGCCCTGGGAAGACTGCACCCCCTTCTTCCATAGCAAGAACACTAGGGCAGGAAGAAAACCAGCCTAGCCCCAGTTTGCCTTCCTATTAGAAATAATTTTGCTGTGACAATTATTCTGGGTGTGTGAATACAAAGGGAAGGTCACTCAGGCACATGCCAGTGGCTGGGTCTCCAAGGGACACTTGACAGAATTTTTTGTAATTCTTTTATGCTGTTGTAAACTGCCTTGCAGAACATGGGATTGCAGAGCTAGGTATAAATCTATAATTAAATAGTTGAGGGGCATACACGTAGTGAAAAAGTCCCCTTAAATCATTTACAGAAGAAATGCTTTACTTGATTCCTAAGGATTGCAGCAGCCATTTCATGAGATACACAAAGGAAAAGAAAGGAGCGATACATACATGGAAGAGCAGAGTGGAAATAAATTAATTAAACACAGAAGAATTGCAGGCAAGAAAGAAGCAGAGAAGATCAGAGCTATGGAGGGGATAAAAGAAGCCAGAAGTGAGTGAGTGCTTCAATAAAAAGCAGCTGGGAAGGTCAACTTCTTAATAGGCAGTTTCCATCTCAATCAGACCTTAAAGTGGGCTGAGAATGAAAAAACCTAATTGTTGTCAGCAGGCTCAGCTTGAAATGATTTAGGATTAGAATTTATCAACAGAGAAAATCAGGGGCATTGTTTCTGATTAGCTGGGGTAGGGCCTACTCTTGGGCATAATACAGATTAAATTGCAAAAACACAGCACGTTTAAAAAATTTGTCCTACTTCATAATAACCAGAAATACTCAGGTACTCCATAGGAATAACTGCATGCGTGTGTGTGCTGGAGGAAGGGAGAGAGCTTCTTTTAATGGCACCCCGGAGCAAATTACATGACGATGTGACAGATGGGCCTGTAAAAGTTTGGATTTCTGCATCCGTTTAGGAATACAGCTTGAGAAATGCAAATCTGAAATTGTCCGAGTTAATTTCATACTCAGGTGATGAGCAAAGGTTAGTTAGATAACATAAGAGGAGGCAAGGGTTTCTCAAGTAGGGGAGTGCAAACCTCCGTGCCTGGCCTTTGACCTTTCAAATGTTTGCAAGGAAAGAAAGTCTTGTTGCATATGCATGGCTAGGGAAGAAGGGACTGAAATATACCTAACCTGTCTTTTACTTTTGTGAAGACACTCAGTCGTATAGGTTAACAGCATATTTTCAGCTCGGCAGAAGTTCAGTTGTTAAACTAATGGAAAAGGAAACTTTTTGATCCCATATTAAGAACTTTCTACAAAGAGGCTTCAAAGGTCAATGCACAGCGGAGATTATTTTGGCCACATTTTTTTTAAAATGTTCATTTTGTTGCTCTTTTTTTTAAAAAAATCCATTTAATTTCTGTTCATTTTGATTTATATATTTGGTATAGTTTCCATTGGGGATGGCAAAGAAATCTCTTTCTTGCTATACTAAGGCCCCTGCCACATGGCAGGGAAAACACTGACCAAAGTGCAGCTTTTAAAAGCCGCACAAAAAAAGAGATGACGCGGTGGGATCCCACGATCCCCTGAGCCGTGGCGCCGTTGCTCCCCGGCACGATCAGATGCCAGGGAGGAAGAGACGATTGGGAGGGGGAGGCTGCTGAACTGCACATGCTCGAGCATGCACAGTATGGCCGGGGGCCGGGGATGCGCCGGCGATGCCACGGCCGGCAGTGATGTGGCCTTTCGGAAAGAACCACCTAGGTAGGTGGTTCTTTTTTGCTGCGGGGTTTGACCGGGAGGGGCGGATTGGGAACGGGCTGGGAACGGGCGCAGCACGATTCCCAGATGTTGCTGTGGGATCACGCCCGTTTGCTGCGGCCCCGATCCGTCCCTCTCCCGGCCCAAAACGTCTCATGTGAACAGGGTCTAAGAGCATTTGAGCTGTGCTGGGCAGCTGTGACTCCTGTAGCTCCAAAGCGCCAGCCTCTGGATGGGTTGGAGCTGTGGCTCCATGGTAGTGCACCTGCTTAGAAAACAGAAGGTCCCAGGTTCAGTCCTTTCTTTCCCTCACTTTCTTCTGTCTGAGTATAGTGACTTGTTCATACTCTTAGTGCTTGGAATCACTTTCTCATCCAGAGCTGCTAAACCTCCCACCACCATCTTGATGTGCATATTATTCCTCTTCATCTCTGCTATTCATTCCATTTAGGCTTTCTGTATTTCCAACCTGGACCATTACTCAGTTAAAGGTAATTATTGCTAGCATGCAAGTCATTCCTTGGATTGTTGTTTTTAGGGTTAAGGAGTCTGGAGAAGCACATGAGTGATACCCTTTGGAACATTTTGCTTCAGCCAGTGTTAAAATGCAAGCCCACAGCCAGGGCTTTTTTTGTAGAAAAATCCCAGCAGGAACTCATTGGCATAAGAGGCCACACCCAACAGCAGAAATTCATTAGCATATTAGGCCACACCCCTGACCACACAGCTTATTAGCATATCAGGCCACACCCCCACACATTCCCTCGGCTTGCCTGGGTGCCCCGCGGCTGCGGGAAGCCCAGGCAAGCGAGCCCTTGGAGGGGAGGGGAGGCACAAGGAGGCATTTACTGTAAATGCCTCCCTGATCCTACCAGGGCCCCCCCTGGCCCGCCTGCCTCGGAATTGCCGGGGGGGTCACTCTCCAGGCCTTCCCTCTGTAGCCACACAAGCGCAGAGGTTTTGGCTGTAGTGGGCGTGGCCAACTCTGAAGCCAGCCGGAACTCCGTTCCCGTGCGTTCCTGCCCAAAAATAGCCCTGCCCACAGCTATACAGAAGTATGATCACCTGTGGATGACGGGTAGTTTCTCCACACTGGGTTTCTGAGGCCAATTTTTTATGTGAGCTCTGTTTGCAGAGGAAGACCATATTTACATGAAC
Organism: Gekko japonicus; assembly: GCF_001447785.1. Classification (NCBI taxonomy): domain Eukaryota; kingdom Metazoa; phylum Chordata; class Lepidosauria; order Squamata; family Gekkonidae; genus Gekko; species Gekko japonicus. Next base: position 1,014,461 of record NW_015169187.1, on the reverse strand, counting down.
ATTTGTCTGGGGAACATGTTTGCCTGATCACATGCAGTAACAGCTGACCGGTAGCAGCTCTCAGGAAAAGAAAGATCTTTTCCAACCCGTGTTTTCTGGGATCTTCTGAATACAAAAGCAGGTGTTCTGCCACTGAGCTGTGGTCCCTCTCCCATGAGCAAACAGATGAGGAACTTGATTCATTTTCAAGGAGAACTTTGCACATTACAGAACGAAAGCATGCATCCTTTTGCCTTGATTAAAGTCTGCATGGGCTTTATCTACAAAGCTGGTTATTTGGGCTCTGGATTCTTTTGTCTGACAAGGATGCTGTATGGTTTGAGAGCACCTTGGCCTCAAATCCCCTTGACATTACCATGTTTCCTCTTTAAGTCTTGTTGTCCCTTGGCCCCTACACTTGTGCAGTCCATTATGATTCACTTGGAATTCACATTTGTGTATAGCACTGAACAGACAGTCTACTGTGGGCTTCGATGGGAAGGAGGAGGAGACAGGCTGCCCAGAAGAACAGCTGAGTTAGTGCTGTGGGGGAAGAGGCTCTCTGGCCTGCTTATTGTCAGTTGGATCTTTTGAAAAACAGGATGTTGTTTTGTGAGGTGAAATGTAGCTGTGAGAAAACCTGAATTGCATTCTGTGTCACTTGATTTAAGTAGTGGAGAGAATCTGTGCATCTGATAATGTGTCACAATAAATCTATGACTCATTAAAGGGTCTTAAGAACGTTGAGTTTTGTGTCAAGTAACACAGTTAACCTTCTTCAATCCATAGCAAGAGGCAGTCGTTTTAGACTAGGTATCTGTAGCAGGCTGTAGAGCTAGGGTTTCCAGGTCCTCCCTGGCCACCAGCAGGGTTTCCAGTTCCAGGTTGGGAAACTCCTGTAGATTTAGGGATGGAGCCTGGACAGGACAGGGGCCTCAGTGGGGTACAATGCTATAGAGTCCATCTTCCAAAGCATCCACTTTCTCCAGGGGAACTGATCCCTGTAGTTTGGAAATGAGTTGTAATTCTGGTGGATCCCCCAAGTCCCACCTGGAGATTGGAATCCCTATGCCTGGAATTCCCAGCTGTTTGGATTATAGCCTTAACAGCCTCTCTGTGTGTGGATGTTAGGAACTGTCCTATCCTTGCCCTGCTCAACAGATATAACTTGAAGACAAGATTGAATAGACTGAAGCGATATCATGATCCTTCATTCATATCCTTCCAGGTTGTTGGGGAAAGGGTATATCTTCTTAAAGTAAAGATAAAGGTTCCCTTGCTCGAAAGCCAGTCGAATCCGACTCTAGGGTTGCGGTGCTCATCTCCGTTTCAAAGCCGAAGAGCCAGCGCGGTCCGAAGACGTTTCCGTGGTCATGTGGCCGGCATGACTAAACACCAAGGCGCACGGAACGCTGTTACCTTCCCACTGAAATGGTACCTATTTATCTACTTGCAATTTCTTGCTTTCGAACTGCTAGGTTGGCAGGAGCTGGAACTAGAGACGGGAGCTCACTCCGTCATGCGGCACACTCAGGTCTCGAACTGCTGAACTACTGACCTTCCACAGCCTGCAGTTCAGCACCTTAACCACTTGAGCCACCGCCAGTGTTCCCTCTAAGCTGAGTTAGTGTATGCCAGCTCACAGTTTTTTAGCCTCCAGCTCACACATTTTAGTCCTAGCTCAGGAAGGATGGCTCCAGAGCAAACTAACTTATGCAGCCGCCAAATCACTCACTCACAACTCTAATGCCAGTAGCTCACAAAGTAGAATTTTTTGCTCACAAGACTCCACAGCTTAGAGGGAACATTGGCCACCGCAGCTCCATATCTTCTTAGTTCTCTATAAAAGGGTGGCTGGGGAGGCACAATTGACCTTGGAAAAGGGCCCCTCCCTGTTGTATGGGAGAGGGAGTGAGCAGCAGCAGCAACTCCTGCCTGCTTTGCGCAAAAAGGGAGCTGCTGGCTTGTGGTGGCAGTCTGCATGAGGGCAAGGGCCACCTTCTCTTGGGAGCACCTCCCACCCACTGGCTGGTACCTGCCTCTAGGAATGGGCACAAAGTGGCTAACGATCTAAAATTCATCAAAAATTTTGGCCGGTTCATCCTTCACAAAGCGATGTTCGCAAACTGAAGAACTGCCACAAGCTTCCACAAATTTTGATGCTGTTCATGACGGATTGTGGCAGTTTGTGAAGAGCCTTCATGAAAAACAGCTGAGCCAGGGGGAGCTCCCCATCGCTTAGCTCTTTGGTTTAAATAACTCAGAGCCATTTAAAACACTGCTTTCTGCTTCCTGTGAAAAGCTGTGGGGAGCAGAAAGCGGGCAGTTCCAAACAGCTGAGTGGTGGGGACTGCTCAGAGCCATTTAAACCAAACCACTGAGCAGCAGTTCAAGCTGCTCAGCTGTTTGTAAAACCCTTGCTTTTCACTATACACGAAAAGATGTGAAGAGCAGAAAGCAGGGGTTTAAACTTTAAATGGCTTATGAACCGATACAAACCAGTGCGGTTTGCAAACTGGCATATTGGTTCATGGTTCAGCCACAGACGATGAAATGGACTGCAAAAATGTGGTTCATGCCTATCCGTAGCTGCCTCTCACATGGTGAAAGCTACTGTCTCGTGGTGGTTCATGACTTCTCCTGGTGGCATAATGGCCAGTTTGCCACTTTCTTTACATTTGGAATGTGGCATTAATTCTTAGCTCTTCTGAAATGTCATGCCAAAGTGATTTATTTTAAATTAAATTAAGGGTAGAAACAACCCTTCTCCCACAAGTGGCCAGTTTTTTTTTTATTTTTATTGAAAGAAATGCAACAAAACAGCAAAGATAGAAAACGCATTACAGTCAAACAACAGAATTTGAAGTGAAAACAGAACTGTGGCCGGTTATTTTGAAGCTGCTGTTCCAGAAATTAAGGGCAGAGATAACATCCACAAATGGAATAAATGTAAATGTATATTATGGCTGCAGAACTATAGCAATCACCTTCTTTAAAAGCAGAGGAAAGCAGAGCACTGACATCTTTGTCTCAGGTGTTTTTGCAAATGCCTGTTCAGAACCATTCAGGCAAGTGGGGGCGCGCCAGCTGTGCTGTCTGCTGTCTGTCGGCACCTTTTAAGTGGCATAAAAGGAACAGGATGTTAGGCACACAAATGGTTATGATTTCCGTTCCCTGTGAATGGCATGTAGATATATTAGGGATGCAAATAGAAAAGGAGTGACGGAGCAGCGGTAAACACAAAGCAGAGCTGCCGGAGAGCTGAATGCGCTGGCAGACTTGGGAGAACAATGGCAGTTCAAGGAAGATCAAGAGGACAAATAGTGACAGCTTGCAAGCATTTGCATCACCCCAAACAGAATGCAGTCACACCAGACAAGGGAGAAACTCTTCCCTGCCTATTAGTCATGATCAGCGACAATGCTAGACGCAGCCCTCTCTAAAACTAGCCTTTGATAAGACAGTTTTGTTTATGACAGTTGCATTCTCCTGAAAGACCAGAGAAAAAGAGGCGCTGGAATGCAGGAATGGAAGGGTCTTGAGGATCACATGCGAGGTAGAACCAGAGCTCTTTGCTGAACCTGTGCTTGGATACAGGAGTCAAGTGGATTATGAGGAAACAATTGTAAACGAAACATTGCAGGGTGCTACAGAACACCCCCCCCCCCAAATCATTGGTTGGTACAAATAAATGAAAGTAAGTAAAGCTCCTGCAGCTTGGGAGTTTCAGAGCTTCCTGAAGGCTTGGCAGGAATCTAGGCAAGATCCAGATGCACTAGAGTTCCTGGGTACTCCTTGACAACCAGCGGGGTGGGGGGTGGGGGTGGGATGGGGTAGGGTTGCCAGCTCCAGGTTGGGAAACTCCTGGAGATTTGGGAGTGGAGCCTGGGGAGGACAGGGACCTCAGTGTGGTAGAATGGCACAGAGTCCACCCTCCAAAGCATCCATTTTCTTCAGGGGAACTGATTTTTGCTGTCTGGAGATGAGCTGTAATTCCAGGGGATCCCCAGGTCCCACCTGGAGGCTGGCATCCCTAAGATGCACCCACTCCTTTCTTTTGCATCAGAATGGATGGAACAAATCCATACAGATGGCTCTTCTTTCCAAATTTTACCCATGCTAGTACACACTGATTTTCAGCAAGCCAGCCTTGCAGCTTTCCATCTGACAGCATGAACAATAGAGAGGGAGGCAACCGCAAACCGTTTTAACTTGCAATTAGTGTCAAATATATGTTTTATATCTGATTCTTCTACAATAGTATTTGGTGTGGCTACAACAGGGAATATTATATAGTCCCAAATGTGACGGAGAACACATCAAAGACTGACATTTTACATTTAAAATTGAAACTGTCTGTCTCCGTCAGTATCCTCAAAATGGCACTTTTATCGAATATTTGCAGTTCTTAAGTATAATCAATTCATTTGTTAATCAGCTAGGGTTGCTAGGTCCCCCAGACCTGCCAATGGAGGGTGGGGGACTGAATTTACAGAGAGTGGGGAGAGACACTGAAAATAAATGTGACGTGCCCATGTGACCTGGAAATGATGTAGGCATATTGGGGATGTTGGGGGGGGGGTGATGCTCTGGTTTTTGGGCAAAACTCTATGGTACAATTAGCTTCTACCACAGAATTTTGCCCCCAAAACAGAGCGTCACCCCCCCTGAGATCACCAATGTGCCCACATCACTTCCAGGGCAGCACAGGCACGTCGTATTGATTTTTGGCTTCTTGCCTGGTTTTTTTGGGGGGGTAATTGGGGAGCAGGAGCTGTGGTGGCTCAAGTGGTTACGACGCTGAACTGCAGGCTGTGGAAGGTCGGTAGTTCAGCAGTTCAAGACCCGAGTTGCTGCATGACGGAGTGAGCTCCCGTCTCTAGTTCCAGCTCCTGCCAACCTAGCAGTTCAAAAGCAAGGAATTGCAAGTAGATAAATAGGTACCACTTCGGTGGGAAGGTAACAGCGTTCCGTGCGCCTTGGTGGTTAGTCATGCCGGCCACAATGACCATGGAAATGTCTTCGGACAGCGCTGGCTCTTCGGCTTTGAAACGGAGATGAGCACCGCAACCCTAGAGTCGGATTCGACTGGCTTTCGAGCAAGGGAACCTTTACCTTTACCTTAATTGGGGAGCAGAGAGGACTGCCTGAAACTGGGGGACCCCCACACTCACTAGTGGGTCTGGCATCTCTATAATCAGTTAAGTGCCAGAAGATAATTGGTTAAATATCTTTCATTGGGAGACAGCACTAGGACTTCTTGGGTTTGGGAGCAGAGATGGTGACACTTGGCATCACTGCATCTACCTAAACAATCTCTAACTTCCAGATTGTGCATAGTGTCAACAAAATGCTGCATTGCTCTTTATGGTGCAGTGATTAGAGTGCCAGATTAGGATTTGGCAGGCCCACATTTGAATCCCAACTCTGCCATGAAAACTTGCTGAGTATCCGAAGTAGCAGAAATGGATAAATTAAGTATAATGTTACAAAACAAACCAGAGGAGCTATTTTGGAAAAGATGGGGAATAATCTATGACTGGCTGAAGATAAAGAAGATGAAATAGACTCAAAACTATACTAGTTAATGATATTATATGTTAAAGAAGTAAGATGAATTTTATGTTAGGAAATGTATAATTCTTTAAATGAATATATTCTTGATGGGAAATGAAAATAAATGTATAAAAAAAGAAAAAAGAAAACTTGCTGAGTATCATCCTAATGTACATCTCATGGTTGCTGTTGTGAGCATAAAATGGAGGACAGGAAAATGATGTCAGTTGCTTTGGTTCCACATGGGGGAGAAAAGCAGGGTATTTTGCACAAGAAGCATCATGTGACCTTCTTGGAGGGTAAATGGGACAGATTAAAAAAAAGGGGGGAGGGATCTGCTATGTCCCTTGAATAGCTCTACGCTCATTGGATCAAGAGCTGCCAGTGGTCCCCGGCCCTAAGGACATCTGTTTAGCCTTGACCAGAGCCAGAGCATTTTCTGCTCTAGCTCCAGCCTGGTGGAACACTCTCCCAGAGGAGATCAGGGCCCTGCAGGATTTGCTTCAGTTCTGCAGGGCCTGTAAAATGGAAATGTTCTGCCGGGCCTTAGGTTGAAATGATGGGTGTCTTGTTATTCTGGCCTCCCCTGCTCCACCCCCCTAACCTGGTATGTTCAGTGACTGTGCGGGTGATTGGCCACTGCCCATTGTTCAATTCTGGGCATATTTTACAGACACATAGGAGCATTATGCCCTATATTTATGGCCCATCTGGATTTGCTTATTCATTGTATAACTGTAGAAGATTTTAGTTATTGTTTTATTTGTACTTATTTGTTTTATTTGTACTTTTTATTTGTACTTTTAATTGTTGAGAGCCACCCCAAGCCCTGCTTGCAGGGAAGGGCAGGATAAAAATCCAACAAACAAACAAACAAACAAACAAACGTGTCTGGCAAACAACCGTACTTGAGACGTGTGCAGACACTCCAGGGCCATGGTGGGGACATGCTCACTTCTGATCCTAAGGAAAAGCAGGGGTCATTTCGTAGAAAAAGAGCTAGGGGGACTCATTAGCACAACTCATTAGCATATGCCACACCCCCTGACATCACCGGAAGTGTGTCCTCCCTACAGCCGGCGGCGACCTCCAGCGGGCACCAGCAGGGAGCTCCAGGCCCCGCCCTCCCGCACCTCACCCAGGGGGATGGCGTCCCCCCCCCAAATGACCCCTGAGGAAAAGACATCACCTGGCAGATTCTCCAGAGTTACCTGGACACCTTCTGTGCCAGTAGACATCACCCCAAATTTGCTGAAATCTCAGAAGTACAAAAATCTTAACCTGAGCCACTATTTATTTATTTATTTTATTTATTTTATTCAATTTATACCCCGCCCTCCCCACAATGGAATGGCTGACATTGGCTTTGTTGATTAAGAATTAATATGAAAATTCTTAGAAGTTTTATAGCCCTTCTGAGTCTTCTAATGAATTCACATAGTATTTTCTCAGTGGCCCAATGACCCTGTCAAGGGAGGGCCTGAGGGCCTAATCTTGTGTGTGTGTGAGCGAGGAAGGCTTAAGCCTCCCCCCCCCCCCCCCGGATCACATGTGCTAGCAAGCTCATAGGGAAATATGGAACCCCATACTTCCTAGGGGTGGGTGGGTTGTGGTATTTTTGCATTGTGTGTGCGTGTGTGCTTCCATGCCTGGAAGTCATGGTGACCTCTGGCAACTCCTACTGGAGCATGAAAGACATTCAGAGAAGTGGCTTGATAGCATGCCTTTTGACTCTGGTATTCTTTGGAGGTCTCACATCCAAATACTTGCCAGGGTCAGCCCTGCTTAGCTTTCGAGATCTGACAAGATTGGGCTTGCCTGGGCTCAGACTTCCTAGTTTTGTAGCACAAGCTTTTAGCCATGCCAAAACATTTGCTCTTACCTTGTCATATTTAATTACTAATCTAGGCTCTCACTTGCCAAAGTCCAACATATGAAGTTTTATTTATTTAAAACATTTGTATACCACCTTTCCACCCAACAAGGGTCCACAAGGCAGCAAAAATAAAAACATTACAATATTTCAGCAATTAAAAATACAGTTAAATTATAAAATGATTAAAAACGCCCACTGGGTCAGATCACTTGTCCTTCTAACCTAGTACTGGTGAGATGACACCAACACTACCCTAGTACTGGTGAGATGACCCTTTCCACCAGAGGTTTTTGCCCAGCCTTGTTATTTGAGAACTTTTAAAGCAGGGCTGATGCTTAGGCTTGAAACTGGAATGTATGTGCTCTACTGCTGAGCTATGCCACTCAACACAATTGCAGCCATATGAGGCCACCTTCCTATCATATCACGAGAAGGGCTCAAAGTCACAATGAGAGCCCTTGAATGGTCATGACCATCCTACGATCAAGCAGCCCTCTTTGAAGAAAAGTTCTATGGGTAGGTAGAGAACCATGCAACCTTTGATGCAGAATTTACTTGAGCAGATCACTGATGAAAGAAAGCAGGAAGCTACATTTCCCTCCTCAAGTAGGCACACGAAATGCCTCTCACTTTAATTTCCCTCAAATTAATTAGATTTATTTATTGCTCTTGTCAGAGGGATGGCTACAGTAAATCAAGCAATTAGAAGCCTTCTCACATAAGAGTCAGAAGAGGCAGGTGTCAGAAATGATTTACTCTCTTATTCATATTTTATTCACTATCTATACGTTTAAACAATGTTGCTATCTGGATTTATGGCATCATTAAAAGGTGGGGGAATTCTGGGTGGGAAGCATAACAGTCCTAACACTCTTCTGAGGCCATTGACTTCAGTGGACTTAGAAGGATACAAATCTGCTTTGGATGTAGTCCTTCTAGACACCCTCCCTGTGGAGGTGGGGGTCCCCTGCCAGGCCCTGCTCCACAGCTGCTGATCAGTTGGCCAGCAGGGGAGTTACCAGGAGAAAGATGAAGGCCCAGTCCACGTTGCCAGCATTGCACAGGAACGGATGTCATTGCACCAGTGATGTCCGGGCAACACTCTGGTATTTGGTCAAAAACTCTATAGTAGAAGCAGTTTTTACCATAGTTTTTGTCTAAATACTAGAGTATCACAGCGATGTCACAGTGTGATGATGTCACTTCCTTTTGTTGCTGGCAACATGGCCTCTTTCTCCTAGTAATCCCTCTTTCACCTAGTAATCCCCTCCATCCTCCACAGGTTGCCAGGAGGGATCCGGCAACCCTATTTGGATGGCACTGCCAGTGTACGATTATCAGCTTTCTATGGCTCCAGTTTTCAAGACTAGGCTAAGGTTTGTACATGCCAAGAAACCCCCCAATGATATCCCGGTCTCACACTAGTTAGCAGGGGGTACAATATCCATGAAGATGTTCCTCTGTCCTGGAGTTGCCCTTGGCCCTTGCCTAGGTGGTAAGTTGTTGCATTTCTGGAGTGCAAATGAGGGTAAAGTCACTTGAAGATAGTGATGTACAGCAGCTGCCAACTTCCAGGTGGGGATCCTGGAGTTCTCCTGGAATGAAAACTCATCTCCAGACTACAGCGATTAGTTCCCCTGGAGAAAATTACAGCTCTGGAGGGTGGACTTTATGGCATCACAACTCTGCTGAGCTCCCTCCCCTTCCCACACTCCACTGTCTTCAGGCTCCACTCTAGGAGCCCCACCCTCCAGAAGTAGGAGGAGTCCCAGGGAACTTTGCTGTCTGGAGATCCGTTGTCATTCCAGGAGACTGCCATGTTCCACCTGGAGACTGGCAACCCTACTGGCTGCTGCACAGGTAAAGGATTGTAAGGGATGGAGGGAGAGGTGAGGGATGTGGGTGGGGTCTCCTCCACCTGCCACCCGATTGTGCTAAGCTCTCTCCAGCCTCCATCCCTCACTGCTAAGCTGCAGCAACAGCTGTGTGAAAACAGCTGCCATGCGCCCACCTGAGCAGCCATGAGTCGACAACTGGCCCAACCCTGCAGCAGCAGCTGCTGTAAGCAAGCCAGTGGGCCAAGCCCCGCAAGAGTAGCAGCCACCATGAACGTGCTCTTCCTCTTCCAGTGTGTGGGGGGACCCTTTTGTGTGGAAGCTGACTCTGGTCTTCCCTGAGCCCACACCCCCAGTGTCCAGAGGGGGAGGGATGGAGGTTGGGGGAGGGATGGAGGTTTGGGGGAGGGTTGCCAAGTCCAATTATCTTACCAGCAGGGGAGCCTCGCCGGTGTCTGGGAGCCGTTCCTCGATGCGTGCGCGCTTTACACGTGTGCCGCCAGCACGTCACCAGAAGTGACGCGCGACGTTGATCATGCTGAAGGCATGGCCCCGATCGTCGGAGGGAAAACATAGAGTTTTCCCTCCGATGATCGGGGCCATGCCCCCAACGTGATTGACGTGGTTGCGTCACCGCTGCGCTTTGGGGGGTCGAGTTCCCCCCGGAGCCCGATTCCATGGCGGCGGCAATCGGGCCTCCGAAGTGGGGGTTTACCTGCCACCCGCCCCCACGTGGCAGCCCTAGTTGAGGGAGGGCCTGCTTTAGGAACCGGTCTGGTCATAAAGATCTGGCATGAGTGAGATCTTTGCTGTTTTTAGATTTGTCTGGCAAAGAACAATCCTTCTTCCTTTTTCGCTGTAAACAAAATGTATGTTCTGATTTTGTTTTATCGAAAATCCTCTAAAACTTTTTGATTGTAAGTCTAGGTGTGGACCTTTTATGATACCTACTGACATTTAGGGTCTGTGCTGTCAAGGTTTGTTCTGTCATTAATATTGATGTTTCTTTTACTTCTTATAGAGGAAGCTTATGGTGTGCTGCTTGCCTAAAACGAACCATCTGGTGCTTATAGGTTCTGAAAACTTTGCTGGGGTCAGAGAAAGCCTTGCCGGATATACAAGGCTTTGGGCTAAAAAGTGCTCACAATCTCAGGGGCCTGTGGCCTCCCATTTAGGGTGAGTATTTGTATGAAAAGTGAAACTCGCACACATCCCTTTTCCAACTCCGATGGTTCTTTGGCTAAAAGCTGCAAGTTGCTCTGGGGAGGCACACCTGCTCTGCTTTCAGATGAGTTGTTTAGAGCCTCCCCTCCCCTCCCCACCCTTCTTTCTGTGACATAAATGCAACTGCTAGTCAGGGTTTGGCAGTCAGCCGAAAGAGCACTTTCCATGCGGATGCACAGCATCCCCACCTCTGTAATACAGAGTATTTACTTCAACAAAATGAGAGGCTGAGGAGCCCCCACAGCGATGCACTGGCAACTGCTGTTTCTGCTGATTCTCCGGGGGCAAGGTAAGTAACGAACAGATGTTATCCCCAAATGGGTCATTTCTCAAAGCCTGGCAGGGAGCCAGCCTCTCTAAAGGGAGTGTTCTTGGCTGCCAGTTCTCTTTTAATTAGGGAGCAGGAGGGAGGGGGGGAAATCAAAGAAAGAGGGAGGACTGGAGACACAGCAGAAGGGGTTAAAAAGACAGACAGGACACGCAGGAATTGCTTTCAGTTATGGGAAAATAAACAGATGTCCCTCTGAGAAGGTAGCGGAGGGAGGGTTACAGAAAACTACTCTCCGATTATGAACATTGCCTGCTTTTCAACTAGTGGAAATCACTTATTTGTCTTACTTCTCACAGCTTTGAGTTAGGCCCTCCTCACAAGCCTGTTCCCATGGAAAGGAGGGGGCTCTTGCACAGTTCCCCCCCCCCGTCAAGTTGCAGCTGACTTATGATGACCCCCTTGGAGTAATCAAGGCAAAAGACATTCAGAGGTGGTTTGTCATTGCCTGGCTCCACCTTGTGACCCTGGTCTTCCTCTGTGGTCTCTCATCCAAGCACTAGCCAGGGCTGATCCTGCTTAGCTTTCGAGATCTAACAAGATCTCTAGCTGGGGCTCTCCAGGTCAGGACACCACAGCCTGACAATCCACAAAGATTCAGACAAGACCCACTTCCCTTGGCCCCGAGGAGTCTTGATGACCTTGTGGAACTTTAGCTACTCTTTCTAAATTGTGAGCGGGTGCCAGGGACTTCTGCACTTGTGTCTACTTGTGTCTATCAACATATAGATGTTGGTGATACTCTTCTAGTGTCTGCACTTTAGAAGCAAGTGTGCAGCTGGGCAAGAACAGACCAGCCTTTCACAAGTCTGAATCAAATATCACCAGTCCCTAGGGTTTCCAGGTCCTCCTTGGCCACTTGCAGGGGATGGGGTAGGGTTGCCAGAGCCAGATTGGGAAACTCCTGTAGATTTTGGGATGGAGCCTGGACAGGACAGGCACCTCATCGGGGTACAATGCTATAGAGTCCACCCTCCAAAGCATCCACTTTCTCCAGGGGAAATGGTCTCTATTGTCTGGAGAGAAGCTGCAATTCCAGGGATCCCCAGGTCACACCTGGAGGCTGGCATCCCCATTCTCCTGCAGCCAAACTTATCTTTCAAGTTTAGTTTAATCTCTCTCCAGTGAAAACTCTTAGGGCATAACTACACAGTATGCCTGACTTGTTCTGGCCGGGTCACAGTGCGTAACTCGACTCACAGTCAGATGTTCATGTTGGGGGGACTCTCCTTAAAGAGCACTCATTCACTTGGCGCTGCAAGGGCGTGCTTGCAGTGCTCACAGTGCTGGAGGGGAGGAGCTTCCAGTTTCCCTCCCACTCTGCTTTCACCACTGGAAAGGGTGGTGGAGGGCTTTTCCCAGGCTCCCTGTGTCCTTCTTAGGGCCCTTAGTTCTTCCTCTGAAATGCTGTGGTGCACACTGGGGGCTCTCAGTGGGACAAAAACCAGAGACCTTGGATTCCTCCAGACCTTCCCAGGTCTTTCATGAATAAGAGAAACCTGTTGTCAGCAGCCTAAGTCCTTTCTCATTGGTATTCTTTGACTAGACAGTTGTGGAAAGAGTCCTGGAGGAAAAGGAGTGCTTTTCTTTGGCACGTTTCCCAGACCTACCCAAACAGAAGGCTGCTGACTTGAGGCAGTTAAACATATTGATGTACGACTGTGTCTTCTTAAGTAGAGGATCCTTATTCTTAAACTAAGCTGCCATGATGCTAGAGCATTAGGAACTCTCTGAACCAATTAAATTTTAACAAATGAGCCAAGATTTGGCTGTGCAGAACACTGAGCTTTGCTATGCCCACAGAATTGGACAGTCGTTGTCCACGGACCCTTCTCTTGGACATCCTACTTCAAAGCAAGCACAGTGCTACATGACAGAAAACTCTTGTTTTCATGTGTGTGTTCAGAGCATTTCCTTTGCAGATCTGTCACTTTAGATATGGGTAATATAAATTTAAGATATTTGCTATTTATATTTTTATTATACTTTCAGCTGCCCCAGTTGAAGGTATGTTGGTCAAAGCCACAGAAAAAACACATTGTAAGGAGACTGGCTACTGCCCATAGTGGGGGTTTATCAGTGTGGTACCCTGGGTGTGAAACATCTTGTAGGACTGAGATGGCCATGATTGCTAGGTGAACTGCAAAACTGTACAAATGAAAGCATTTTACAAGAAGAAAGTATGCACCTTGTTTTTATCTATATAATGGATCCTGGTTGCAGAATGTAGTTCTTGTTTTGTAACACAGCACATAACTTAACTCCAGCAGTGAAATCCCAAGCAGAGTTGCCTCCTTCTTGGTTCATAGAAGTCAGTGGGCTAAGCCCACTTGGAGAGTCACACACCCTTAAGGTGGCATGGGAAATTCCTGAAAATTTGGGGGCAGTGCCGGAGGAAGGAGCTCAGAATGGATATGATGTAGAGTTGCCAACCTCTAGGTGGGGACTGAAGCTCTCCTGGAATTACAGCTGCTCTCCAGACTACAGGGATATATAGAGCAGAGAAGACCATACGTCACTCCCTATCATTTACCCAAGTAGGTCAGTGAAACCATTTTGTACTGTGCAGCTTTATTACCTCTGCAGAAAAGTAAGCTCAAAAATCATGGGATAGAAGGACAAGTCCTTTTATGGATCAAAAACTGGCTAGTTCATAGAAAACAGAGAGTGAGTGTAGGTGGGCAATTTTCTCAGTGGAGGGTGGTAAGCAGTGGGGTACCGCAGGGATCAGTACTTGGTCCACTGCTTTTTAACTTGTTCATTAATGATTTGGAGACGGGAGTAAGCAGTGAAGTGGCTAAATTTGCGGATGATACAAAGTTGTTCAGGGTGGTGAAAACCAGTGAGGATTGTGAGGCACTCCAAGGGGATCTGTCAAGGATGGGCGAGTGGGCGTCAACATGGCAAATGGGGTTCAATGTGGCCAAGTGCAAGGTGATGCACATTGGAGCCAAAAATCCTAAATATAAATACACATTGATGGGGTCTGAACTGGCAGAGACTGAGCAAGAGAGAGATCTTGGAGTTGTAGTGGATAACTCACTGAAAATGTCGAGACAGTGTGTGACTGCAATAAAGAAGGCCAATGCTATGCTGGGGATTATTAGGAAGGGTATTGAAAACAGATCAGCCAATATAATAATGCCCCTATATAAATCAATGGTGAGACCTCATTTGGAATACTGTGTGCAGTTCTGGGCACCACACCTTAAAAAGGATATTATAGCTTTGGAAAAAGTGCAGAAAAGGGCAACTCGAATGATAAAAGGGTTGGAACACTTTCCCTATGAGGAAAGGTTAAAGCGCTTAGGGCTCTTTAGCTTGGAGAAAAGACGACTGAGGGGTGACATGATCGAGGTTTATAAGATTATGCATGGGAAAGAGCAGGTAAAGAAAGAGGTACTTTTCTCCCTTTCTCACAATACAAGAACTCGTGGGCACTCCATGAAACTGCAGAGCGGTCGGGTTAGAACGGATAAAAGGAAGTACTTCTTCACCCAAAGAGTGATTAACACATGGAATTCACTGCCACAGGAAGTGGTGGGTGCTACAAGCATGGACGGCTTCAAAAGGGAATTAGATAAGCATATGGAGCAGAGGTCCATCAGTGGCTATTAGCCACAAGGTATAGCTAGGGGCTCTGGGGCAAGTGATGCTCTGTCTTCTTGGTGCTTGGGGGGGGGGGTCAACAGTGGGAGGGCTTCTAATGTCCTGGCCCCACTGCTGGACCTCCTGATGGCACTGGTATTTATGGCCACTGTGTGACACAGAGTGTTGGACTGGATGGGCCTTTGGCCTGATCCAACATTGGCGTCTCTTATGTTCTTATGTTCTTAAAAGCCCTTTTGAACAGTTCAGTTTTGCACAGTTTGCAGAAGGCCAGGAGAGTGGGAGCTGTCTTGACCTCCTCAGGCAGGCCACTCTACAAGGCTGAAGTGGTTAATGATAGATATAAGCTTTATGCCTTATTTTGCTGTCTCTGTAACGTCTCCTTGCTCATATTTTATCACACCATGTATTTTATTGATATGCCATTGTATAGAAATATTGATTCCTATAGACCCCTGCCTCCCCCCTTGGAATGTCTTCTGATACCTTGTTTCCTGTTGCAAGCCAGATGGCTGAACATTTGGTCAGAGAACCTCTATTGCCATGCCATAAACCACATACCTTCACACCTCTAAGTGGAAGTCCTAGACTTCAAGGAGCCTGCTCTAAGGTTACAAGGCTCAAGGCACGTACAGCATGGGGGAGTGGTTGGAGTTTGGAGGGGCACATGACCCGGGTGTGTCCTTCAGAGGCTCTGACCAGTCAGAAGTTGTTCCCATGGTAACTCTGCAATTGGGCACTCCCAGGTCTCCTTCAATTGGCCCCTGGCCAGGGCTAATTGGAAGATTGGAATTGCCGTATATCTGGTCATTCCCAATGAGAGGATCTCTCTCGCTCTCGCTGTTTCTGTTCCTGGTTGTGAGATCTTGGATGGACACTGAAATGCTCTTGTCCTGCCATGTGGTCTGTGGGAGAACAAAGGACTCCTTGTGAGCTGACCATGTGCTTGCAAGGATGGAACTATTGTTTCTCAAGATACTTGGACTCTTCCAATGGACAATAGTGAACTCTTGGACACTACCTGATGTTGGTAAATATGCTTCTTACTGTGTAGTTAAGGCAAAACATTGCCTAGCCTTTGTTACTTTTAAATCCTTCTAGTCTGATTGCAAGTTCTATACTGAATAATCCTTATTCTTGTTTATAAATAGTGTCTGTTTTGATGTGTAACTGGACTTCAAACTAAATCCTTCAGCCTGAACCGCTGACCAATTGTGCTATCTGTGTAAGAGTACTTGTGCAGCTCTGGACAGAGTTGCTAATGTGTAAAACCCACATCCCAACTGAGATTCTGGGGATCTCTAATCTCAGGTTGGTGAGGGATTAAGTTGAGAGATTCCTGGTGACTATTGTTCTTAAATACAGAGAGCCTATCTCTCTGGGTGATTGAGTAATATATTGTGCCAGTGTAGAATTCTTTCCCCCATCCCTGGACTGGCCTGGGGGGCAGAAATCTATACAGCCATTAAAGGTATCTGATTTGATACAAGGTAGAAGCCACAATGGAGAAATAATATATATACGGGCAGTTGTCGATTTTGCCCATTTGCAAGTTGGCACCTGCAGAAACCTCTGCTGACTTGAGTGGAATTTTGGTGGTGCAGCACAGAGAGACAGGTGGTCCTGTAAATAAAGAGGGACCAAGACCATGAAGGGCTTTATATGTGATAGCCAATATGTTAAACTGTGCTCGGTAACAAATAGGGTTTGCAAAATGGGGGCAATATGCATGCTCCAACTAGCTCCCTGGAACCCCACAAGATAGGACCCACACTGATGATGACTGGTTTCCAATAGTAACCCTTCGAGTCTGATCTGTGAGGAAGGATTTGAAACAGTTCAGTGCAGTTCCCCTGATACCTAATTCTCTCTCCAGGCACCTCAACAAGATGGCATGATCTACTGTATCAAAGGCTGTAGATAAATCCAGTAAGAGCAACAGAGAAGCTTGGCTTTTTCTACACTCAGAGGTCATCAACTAAAGCTATAAGAGCCATCTCTGTCCCATAGCCTGGCCTGACACCAGACTGAAAAGGGTCTAGAGCAGATGAGTTATCCAAGAAGACCTGGAGCTGGTTTGCTGCTGCTCTCTCAGTCACTTTGCACAGAAAGGGTAGATTAGCGACCGAGCAATAACTGGACACAACATTTTTCTGAAGGGATGGTTTTTTAAGTAGTGACCGAATAACTGTCTCTTTGAGTGGTTGAGGCAAGATGCCTGATTTATAATAATGACCAATTTATAATAGATGTTAAGGGTTTGTCAATGTGGTCCTTATATGATTTTGTCAGCCATGATGGGCAAGATCCTAGGATCTTGTTCACCTCCATCATGGAAACTGGTTCAAAATGATCCATCAGTAGGCCAGGTGGTGTATTAGGCCTTTCTTCTAGATTATCTGTGTTATAACTGACATCCAGATCAGAACATATTTTCAATATTTTAATCAGCAAACAACTTGGCAAATGTATCACAGCTAATTGTTTGTTCCTGGGACATTAGAGGCTCAGATTTAGGTAGCATCATAATGCCGAGCTACCTTGAACCATTGGGATGAGTGTGAACTAGTTTCAGAGAGCAGACTCTACAGTATACCACAGATTCCAGGTGAAATCCCTTCCCAGATTTCTCCCTCAACAGGCATGACCCTAAATCTGCAGGAGTTTCCCAAGACAGACTTGGCAACTCTAATTTGTGATGTCATAAACCCCTCCCTCCAAAGCTGCCATTTCCTCCACAGAAACTGAAATCTGTAGCCTGGAGATTAGTTGTAATTCCAGGGAGAGAACTCCAGGTCCCAGCTGGAGGTTGACAAATCTACTTTCTACCCATTTTATTCATAACATTCATAATTATATAAACCTCAGACAGGCCGTGGCTCAGTGACAAAGCATCTGCTTGGCATGCAGAAGGTCCCAGGTTCAGTCCCTGGCATCTCTGGTTAAAAGGACCAGACAGCAGGTGACGTGAAAGACCTCTGCCTGAGACCCTGGAGAGCCACCGCCAATCTGAGTAGAGACAGTACTGACTATGATGGACCAAAGGTCTGATTCAGTATACGGTGGCTTCATGTCGTATCAGCCCATACTTACCCTTTTCCAGGGGTCATTTCATAGAAAAAGAGCTAGGGGGACTCATTAGCATAACTCATTAGCATATGCCACACCCCCTGACATCACCGGAAGTGTGTCCTCCCCACAGCCGGCGGCGACCTCCAGCAGGGAGCTCCAGGCCCTGCCCTCCCGCACCTCACCCGGGGGGATGGCGTCCCCCGCGTCCCCCCCAAATGACCCCTGCCCTTTTCCCTTAACTATAAAGCGCCACCATAAACACAGGTAGGGAAA
>NW_015169187.1:979536-996607 GCF_001447785.1 Gekko japonicus | reverse complement strand
GAAAGAAAGAAAGAAAGAAAGAAAGAAAGAAAGAAAGAAAGAAAGAAAGAAAGAAAGAAAGAAAGAAAGAAAGAGAAACTCGCTTTCTATAGATTTGTAAAAATACTTTGAAAAAACATTGCCTGATAGAGAGGACCATTGTAATTTATTGCAGTCCTAATAACTAATGCTGAACTCGAAATTTGTGTCTTTTTCAGTATCCATTTTGTGAACAGAGTCATCTGAAGCATAGTTTGGTATCATGGTAAAAAAATATGACACAAGTCTTTAATTGTGTGGAACTTCTGGTCCTCTTATCCTCCTCTCCTGCCAGACCAGTAAGGTTTATTGGAACACGATCAGTTCATGGTGGCTCCCTTCCCAGCATGCAGCGAGGGTGAGCTGGCAGTGCACGAAGCTCCCTAACAAGCCAATTTTCAAGAGGACAGAAGTCCGGGGACTAGGCTTTGAGCTAATAACACTTCTGCAAAAAACAATACATTTAAGAACACATTTTCCTTCTTTTTTCCCCCCTAATGGAGAAACATCAGCTCTGTGGGGAAATAAATGCAATAAGCCCAGCTCAGCTGCCAGAAACACTTGCTTTCTTATCTATGTAAAATCAATATACATGCTGCAATTATGCCCTTGAATGACTCTCCCAAACCTGTGAGCTTCTCTCCAGGCTCTTACTGCATTTGGCTTCATTACCTCCACCGTTTTCCATTTCTATAAATTTGTTTCTTGAATTTCTATTTTGTTGGGCTGGCTTTGATCTTCCACTTCTTGCCTCGCAAGGGAGAGTTTACCTGAGAATTGCAGTTCTAATCTCGTCAGATTTAATTTAATTGCCGCACCGCTTGTATCACTTGCCGGTTTCCACTTTCCAGCAATAAATAAATTACCCCCCAAAATAAAGGCGAGAAGTCTTCCGGCACAGCCCCCTTCTGCTGCTGTGATAATGCACAAATCCTGCCCCCCAAATGGCAGCCACTTTGCTGAACAATTATGCCAGTGCTGGTGCGTGGGAGGCAAGCGTTTGGGGCTTTAATAGCTCAACAACCTCAGGCTCTTAAAACGTAACCATCTCATTTTGGAGGAAGTTGCGATTTACAGGGGTTGACTCAGCAAGTCAGCTCTGAGTGTAGCTTTGTCAGGATGGAAAGGGCCTGAATCGCCGGTTTCCTGTCCCCTCCTCTTATCCAAGGCAGAGGCAGAAAAAAAAATTAGAGTCCAGTGGCAGCTTTAAGACCAACAAAGGTTTATTCAAGGTCTGAGCTTTCATGTGCATGCCCACTTAAAACAAAACAAAAAACAAACAAACAAGGCAGAGGTTACCTCTTTTGACTGGGGGGAGGGCACCTGCTTTGTTTAAAAAGTGCAGATTTCCCCATAGAGCCTCTATTTCTGTGCACTACCCCCCCTGCCTTGGGAACACTTGCTGTGAAATCCTAAACCGAGCTAGGGTTGCCAGCCTCTGGGTGGGGCCTGGAGATCTCCCAGAATTACAACTGGTGTCTGAACTATGCCTTCACACATGCTAAATAATGCAGTTTCAATCCACTGTTGCGATCATTTGCAAGTAGGCTTTGCCACTTCACACAGTAAAATCCGGTTGCAAAGTGCATTGAAAGTGGATTGAAAGTGTGTTATTTAGTATGTGTGAAAGCGCTCCTCTGGAGAAACTGGCTGCTTTGGAAGGCTGCTTTGTACCCCACTGAGGTCCCTCCCCTCCCCTGCCCTCCCCTCCCCTCCCCAGGCTCCACTCCCAAAATATCAATGTATTTCCCAACCTGGAGTTCCAACCCTAGTAGAGGGCAACCTAGGGTCACCAGGTCTGGGTTGGGAAATACCTGGAAATTTGAGGAGTAGAGCCTAGGGAGGGTGGTACAATGTCATGGAATCCACCCTCCAAAGCTGCCATTTTCTCCAAGGGAACTGATATCTGTTGTCTGGAGATCAATTATAATAGTGGGAGATCTCTCGGCTCTACCTGGAGGCTGGCAACAATAAAGTAACCCCTCTCCCCAAAATACCAGAACTGAGTCATGATTGTCCAATGCAATTGATTGTCCATTGATTCAGGACTGACAAAGAAGTTAATATTCTTACAATAAATATAGAATTTGCTACTATAATATCGTGACATGATCATTAGCACAGATGGTAGTAAAAGATGCAGTCGTAGATATGTCACTGGCTAAGTAGCCATGATCCTCCAACTCCAGAGGCAGCACTGAATGCCAGTTGCAAGGGGACTGGAGTTGCCTACATTTCCACTTTATTTTTCTAAAATATTTATATCCGGCCTCATCTCCTTAGATTCAAGGTGGCCTAGACCAAGGTGAGCTTCCCTGTCTAAATTCCTATTATGCATCTATTAAAGGGCTGGGTAAAAGGGAATGTGGTCCCTAGGGTTGCCAGCTCCAGGTTGGGAAATCCCTGAAGATTTGGGGCTGGAGCATGGGAAGGGACCTCAACGGGGTATAACCCCATATATCCCACCCTCCAAAGCAGCAGTTTGCTCCAGGGGAACGGAAGTCTGGAGATCTCTTGTGATTCCAGGAGACCTGCAGACCCTGGAGGTTGACAACCCTAGGTCCATCTAGCAGTGCAATCCCATGCAGAGTCACTCCAGTCTAAGCCCATCAATTTTAATGCAGTACCGCTGCACAGGAATGCATGGCAAGTGACATTGCCAGAAGTAGCTGAAAGCACCTCCTTCTCTGTTCATGATTTGGGACCCACTCTTTGCAGAGTTGGGCACTGGAAGGATCATTTGCAAGTGCTCACAGAGGCACTATTATAGTGGGGCAGGATTTGCTTGGCATTGTGTCAGAGAAAAATAGATTCGAAGGCTTCTTGCTTGCTCTGAAAGGCTGATCAAAAGAACCCCACAAATTCGTATTTGCTTCTGTCATGACTCAGGCACTGCAAATTATCCTACATTAATCCTCCCTGTTCCTAAATCGACTGGTAGCTTTTCAGAAGTAACTAATGCTTGTCTTAATCACATCTCCACCATGCCTTTGTGTGTCACCGAAACAACACGTTCCATAACGCTGAATTTAAGGGCTGGTGATTGCTCTCCCTGTGTAATCAGGCCTGGCTGAATGGGAAATTTGTACAGCAGCAATTAAAATAATGAAAGTGAACTTTAAAAGATATGTTGTCTGTCACCTGCCTCCAGAGCTAGCTCCATGCCCCAATGCATTGTGGGAACCCAATTATTCTTTTTAATGCCCCATGGTGGGGAGGGAACTGCCCTAAGGAAGCAATCCACAAAGCATGGCTGCTGTATACCATGTGGGGTTCTGATGCCCACAAACTCAACATAGATGGAAACAATAACTAAAATGTGGCATAGAAACAGTGCCTGTGAGATGCCACTGTGGCTGGTTCATTGCCCATTTCTGCATTTATGGTATGTCATACTTTTGACAAGTCCTACTGCATTGCCTCGCGTGATCTGGTCCATGGGGTCGCGAAGAGTCGGACTCGACTGTGCGACTGAACAACAACTGCATTGTGTATTGGATGTTTTACACTGTCTGGTTTAACTGTGTTTTGTAATCTGCCTTTTCAAATATTTCATATTTTGTAAGCCACCTTGAGAAAGGCGGGCTGTAATTGAAGTAAATAAATAAGTAAATGAGGTAATAAACTTCAGAAAAGCCAGCTCCAGTCTAAGGTTGCGGTCACACGAGCCAGAAAAAACGGGATGATCAGACCATCCCAATGCCATGAGAGTGCGCTGGAGCGATCAGACACAGGAAAGTCCATCTGTGGCCCATCACAACCTGTTTACTACCGGATTCCCCCTGGTGTCTTTTAACTCCACTTCTGCAGTGGAGCAGAATAGGTTGCCGACAGCTGCAGGGTGTTTCCCAGATGTTGTTGTATGATCGCGCCCTTTAAATCCACCCGGCATTCACGCCTATGTTGGGTCTAATTATGCGTATGATGGCAGCCTGAGTGCAGAAAATATCTGACCCTTTGGAGAATAAATTGCCCTTTCTCCATTTTCTGTATCACATACAATAAGAAGTACTGTGAATTTTTAAAATGTTGCTGAGCCTGCAAAATTCCAGTATTACCTTTGTAGGCTCCTCTGCTTCATCCATAGTCACTGCAGAGTTTACACCTGGACAAAGAAAAAGCTTGTAGAGCATATCAGTAGACAAAGTAGAAGTGCAGAGTCTTTTCTGGGGCTCCTGAACAGTGTAGTAAGAATGGGAATATAAAGATTTTCATATATAGGTTTTTCCTTCTTGATTGTTCATATTCATATTTCTCTGGTTTTTATAGATTTATTCTTTAAGTAATATTTTATTAGGATGTTAGAAAGGCCTGTTATATAGAAGGCTTTCCTCTTGTAGGTCTGATATTGTTAGCAGACAACATAATAGGTACAAAGTTCATGATTCTGTAGTTCTTAGGGCAAACCTTTCAATGTCTGGGTCAGATAAGATTTTAGTCTCGTATCAGTAATGAATACTTTTGTTTGGGGAAGAACAAGCTTTAGCCGATATGCCTTAGGTCATGTCAAGTAAATATGTGACGCTATTGCATAGAAACACCTTACTTACATTTGACCAATAAGGAGATTTTCATGTAAATGTTGTTTAAGTTTTTGTAACCAATTATGCCTTTTGAATATTATTCCCATGATGATGATATGATGATGTCAGTCCATGTATAAAATATTATGTATTTCTTGAATATGTTCAGAATATGCTCAAGAAGAAGATGAAGAAGAAAAAGAAGAAAGTTGTCAATTTTTGGTTAACTATTTGGTCTAATTGTTTTCCTATTAATTGAGGCATGTTTTCTAATTATGCTGAGAAGAAAGCAATCAGTTTTGATGGGTCCTTTTGCCCAACCGTTTTCCATATTTCATTGCAATAAAATACAAGAACTTCCTCCTCATTTGACTTCATTTTTGACATGGAATCTAATGTCTACAACAACAGTGCTCTGAAGTAGCTATGAACTCAACATACCTGATGGTCTGTTTGCTGGAGGGGCCCCACTGTATCTTGTCCTGAGTCCTTGTTCCAGAAATGTTAATAAAATATATTTTTAATTTTGTTTTACTTCATTTATATCAGCAGTTCCCAGCCTGGGGCCTATATCCCCGCGGGGGCTGTGGAGTTATAGCAAGGGGCACTCAAATCCATATGCACACTTTTCTTTTTACTGTCAAGTCACAGCCGACTTATGGTGACCCCGTAGATTTTTCAAAGCAAGAGACGTTCAGAGATGGTTTGCCATTGCCCACCTGTGGGTCATGCCCCTGGAATTCCTTGGTGGTCTCCCATTGAAATACTGACTAGGGCTGACCCTGCTTATGTTCCCAGATCTAATGAGATTGGGCTAGCCTGGGATATCCAGATCAGGGCACATGCACATTAAGCGCTGTCATTTTGATCTTTTTGTCATTATATATTTTCTCAATCATCAGATACTAATAGTACAACTACTATCATGTGGGGGGTCCACAATTATTTTTGATGATAAAAAGGTGTCCTCATACTAAAAAAGGTTGGGAGGCACTGGTTTATACCCCGTCTTTCTCCCTAATAGGGACCCAAATTGGCTGACACTGTTTTTCTCTCTTCCGTTTTATCCTCACAACAACCTGTGCGGTAGAGTAGGCTGAGAGTGTGTGACTGGCCAAAGGCCACCCAACAATCTTCCATGGCAGTGTGGGGATTCAGACCTGGGTCTCTCAGATCATAGCCTGGCACTTTAACCGCTACACCATGCATGCTGTCAGGTAGCATAGTATTAAAACAGATTTGTGATAGACATATACTTCTACTCAAAGATAGATAAGCATTCAAACTACAGAAAATATCTTCCATATTCCAGTTCATGCTGGACTTCTTAACACTAAGGCCCCTTTAGATTTTTTAACATAACTTCAAATATGCATTCTGAGAATGATTCAATGTTTCTGTTTCATCATCTAGGTAGAGAGTTGGAAATTTCCTTGAGGGAACTGGCATGGCATGTACAGTGGGGGAATGGAAAGTCCCCAGAGGAAGGTACTTCCAAATCTCTCTACTAGTGTGTGGGTGTGATGTTTTGGTTTACTGCAAAACCAACTAATCTTCTGCTTGCAGTTGTTGTAGTTCTTCCAGGGCTTTCTCCTGTGGTAGCATAGTATTAGACATATACTTCTACTCAAAGATAGATAAGCATTCAAACTACAGAAAATATCTTCCATATTCCAGTTCATGCAGGACTTCTTAACGCTAATGCCCCTTTAAATTTTTTAACATAACTTCAAATATGCATTCTGAGAATGATTCAATGTTTCTGTTTCATCATCTAGGTAGAGAGTTGGAAATTTCCTTGAGGGAACTGGCATGGCATGTACAGTGGGGGAATGGAAAGTCCCCAGAGGAAGGTACTTCCAAATCTCTCTACTAGTGTGTGGGTGTGATGTTTTGGTTTACTGCAAAACCAACTAATCTTCTGCTTGCAGTTGTTGTAGTTCTTCCAGGGCTTTCTCCTGTGGTTGTTCCAATTTTTTTTAATGAACACTCCTCTACTAAGCACTATGCAAGTGAGAAGAAAATCTTTGCATGCAATCTGTCTTTTTTTTGTCTGGACTAATGGCTAAGACTCCCCTCATGCTATAATTTCCTTAACTCAAGTTTAGTTTAAAATTCCCCTTTGCTGGCCTCTTCCTTCCTATCACTCTGAACACACCATGTAGGGATGCCAGCCTCCAGGTAAGGTCCTGGGGATCCCCTGGAACTACAGCTCATCTCCAGACTAAAGAGATCCATTCCCCTGGTGAAAATGGAGGCTTTGGAGGGGGTACTTTATGGCATTGTATCCTACTGAAGTCCTTGTCCTCCCCAGGCTCGATCACCAAATCTCCAGGAGTTTCCCAACCTGGATCTGGCAACCCTATCCTCCACATCCCCTGTTGGTGGCCAGGGGGGACCTGGCAACCCTACATGGCTGTCCTTAAATCTCCCATTAGCTCCATTAGCACCAGCATTCTAGACCTCACTGAACACAAGGACACAAGCACAGAACACCATCACTATTTTAAACAGTTTTACATGCACACAAACTTGTCCCTGCAGTTTAGATGGCCAGCTACGCTTAACCTGTTCTCCTAAAAAAGAAATGAGTGTGTTTGAAAGATTTGAAGAAGTGAACGGTTCGAGGGTATCCAGTAAGTCCACTGAGAGCTGTATTGACCTTTCCGCTAAAGTGCCCTTTTGCCATTGCAACAAATCCAACGGCTGTAAGAGCATTTCCACAACTCCTGAAGGTCTAGCCTGTGTAGACAGAAGTTCTGTTGGACTTTAAAGATGAAAGATGAACAGGATTAGTGTGCTGTGAGCTTTCATAACTGAGTCATAAACACATTGGCTGAGATGTGCTGCTGGAATAAACCCAGCTAACGAAGTGAGAACTAAAGATTACAACATGCAAAACAAACAAATAAAACATGGTTGTTGGAATATGAAGCAGAAATGCATGTTTCAAATAACTCCTGTTCTTGCAGTACAAGAGTTATCCTTGTTATTTAACCACAGAAAATTGTCTTTAATTTGTTAATTAATACCAGGTCAGCAGCGTCTTGTTTCCAGCTGCCCTGTGATTTGTCCTTATGCCTTTATTCCCCCCCCCAATACATACACAGTCTCTTAGAACTAAGCCCACACAGGGTCCCTCTGATGATCAAGGCTAGCCCCACTGCCCCAAAATGTCTCCTCCCTCACTTTGACTGCTTTAGGATGTGGGGCCAGTGTGAGAGCTTGGAGCCAAGACCACAGCCTTTGCTTCTGGGGAAAGAATAAAGTAGGCCAAGCTGAAGGGCTGATTCTTACATTTGCTTTGGACACTCTTCACACAGGGCTCACAGAACCACTTCTATTCTGTTGACATAAACCAGCCTCAACATGGCGGAAAGCCTCAACATGGGAGGAAAGAGGAAAACTTGCCCCAATCAGAGAAAAGAGAATCTGGGCTGTGGTCACATGGAGCATTTGCCGCGCTGACGATATGGATGGTAGGCGGATTTTCCGGGCGTGATCACACTGCAACATCTGGGAAGCGTAGCGCTCCCGTGGCTAACCGGAGGCTTCCCACTGAAGATGCGAAATAAAAAACTAGTACCTCCAAGGTACTAGTTTCCGGAAGCCGCTGGGCAAGGGCGGGCATCTGATCGCATTTCTGGTGGACTGACGTTGTTCGTCGCACACAAGGGGTTTTTTTGTCTCCCAAATCTCCGCAGGTTGCGCAACAGTGCCCAACAGCGCATGTGCACAAAGAGTGATTGCTAGTGCGATCGCACGGCGCGGCTTCTGTGCCACGCTGCAGGATACCCATCTGGTCGGCATCTCCCTCCTAACCACGGGACCTTGACCAGGACATGTGCTCGGGGGGCCACGCATTAGTTTCCTCCAGGGCAATTAGCCACACCTCCCCCCCCCCGGTGATATCTGGCCCGTGTGACCGGGGCCCTGGTTTCAAATTCTCTTTGATCTGGCAGAAGTTTTGACTTGAAAACTTAGTTTCCCTGAGCTGAATCACAGACGTTCCTGTGAGCTCCATTAGTGGGCTCTGAATAATAAGGGTAACTTCCCCAGCTGTCTCACAGAAGGCATCCCAGATACCCTTCGGTATTTCCATGGCTAACCATGAAGATTATTTGCCTTGCCTGCCGAAGATGCTGCTAACTTTATCTTCTATGCGACAGAAGGGAAGGCTGGAAAAAGAGAGAGAGAGAGAGAGAGAGAGGTGGGTAGCTCAAATGCAAGGGCTTGTTTTGAGGCACACGGAACAAAGTGAGCGTCGGTCTGCTTGTCAGGAAGCGATAAAGGGCTGTGCGGGATATTTCTGCCATGTTGCTTTCATGGTCCAGAAGCCACAAGGATTTGCAAGTCATTTGCTGCACAGCATCACTCCCCCCCCCCCCAAGTATTCACCATCATTGTTCCTGGCATCTATGAACAGCCTGAGGGTTGATTATTGTATGTGATTTCCAAACATGTTTACTACTCTTGGGTGACTCACTTTCCAGCCACAGAGTGCTTGGCAGAGTTCTGGGACACAGCAAAGAGCTCCTAGTTTCCATGTTTCACTTCCTGCTATAGCCATAGATAAGTGTGGCATGAGATGTAGGTCTGCTCTTCTTCAGTTATTGTATGTTAATACAATGATGGCTTTTAGTGCAAGGACACTTCACATCCTCTCCACATTCATTCCTAAGTTTTCTACTGGCCCTCCTGCTTAGAATCCCCATGCACAGAATCCCTGTTTACAATTTACAGTGAATGTAGGTACAATCTGTGTACAGTGTACCCTTGATTTTTTTTCTTTATATGTGTGTCAAATAATTCTCATGTTGCATTAAATGCATGTACAGCTGAACATGTGATGAAACCCCACATTTATCCAGGTTCTGGTCCCTGGTTTCATTTGCAAAGTGAATGTCTGTTGGGTCTTTCAGACAGGTATACACATGTACATGCAGGTTGTATGTATATTCACTGTAACCCGTGCACAGGGTTAGAGATACCAGTGTGCATAACACACAACTGGCTTAATCTGCAATTGACAGACAGGAATGTATTGCTGAATTTGCTTCTTTTTATGCAAAATTTATAAATCACATTCTTTGCCACAAAAAGAGGCACCTGAAACTGTGTACAGTCTTTATAAAACCCATAATCAGCAACAACAACAATTAAAATGTAAAACCCACAATTAAACTGAGACGTTCGCACAGTTAGAATGAAATGTGGCTGATAGAAAGCAGCAGTCAAGCATGTCTTTATCAGCATTATTTATTGTATATTTAAAATACTTCTACCTTGTTCTCTTAATAGAAATATTCACAAGGAGGCTTAAAGCTGTCAGTGAACACCATAAAAACATATAAAACACAAAACATAGAAGTACAAAAAATACATCAGAGCAAAAGCACAAAAACATTAAAATCAATAAATCAAGCAGACAAAAAAGTTGAAGCTGATAACCATGAATACCACAGTACCCAGCTAAAATTAATCAAAAGTCTACTAAACCAGTAGAGATAAAAGCACTTTAAGGCAGCAACAACTGTCCAAAGGTCAAGAAAATTTATTTATTTATTTATTTAATTCGATTTTTATCCTGCCCTCCTTGCCGAATCAATTGTCTTTTAATCAATTATCACTCAATAAATCTTGACCGTCTGTGGGGAAAGGGTTTTTAAAGCCAACTAGGGATGCTTGAGCACCAACTAGTTCAGCTCATCTCCTATTCTCCATTCATGAATAAAGAGCTAATGTTTTAATGTTTGTTTCAACTGAGGTTGCCAGCCTCCAGGTGAGACCTGGAGATCTCCTGGAGAAAATGCAGACCTACGTAGAATACATTGCAGTATTCCATCCTGGATGTTATCAGAGCATGGATAACTGCAACCAACTCAAATATGTCAAGTAAGGGATACAATTAGTGTGTCAGCTGAAGCTGGATAAAACTGTTGCTAAAAGTGATACATGCCATAAAAGAGACCTCTTCTTCCATCTGAAGGCCTGGATTGAATCGCCCTTTCCATGCTCCATATGATGCTGTGGAGAGCATTACTTTGTGGAAGAAGCTAGCCAAGTAGCAATGAAATCACCCATGTGTGGTACCCTTAATACCCACCTCAGCCAGTCAGCATAGAAGGATTCTATGGAAGTAATTCAGGTGAATCAGCAATGCCCCATTAACCCTTTCCTAGAGAAGGTCATCAGGCGGCTTCAGTTGGAACCAAGCTGGGGTAGACTGGGAAGCTAAAACAATCTCCTCACCCCACCTAATGTAGGGGTGGCCTGAGGAAGCCAAGACAGGCAGAGTGTCCAGTCACCCAGGAAAGCATCACTGCCCCACCTGACAGCTATGAAGAGCTGGCTGGAGGGGAATGATAATGTTCTAAAGGTGGTATATTTCTCACCTGGGCCCATAACCTTGTTAGGTGAACTAGCAGAAAGACAAGTTGACCTAACAGATAATAACACAATTTCCTCACTTCTGCTAAGGTCATTAACACCTGCAATGACAGAGGAAACCCGAGTCCTTGTTGAACCCTCAGGAGATGGTGTCAGACTTCCTAATGAAGCATGCATGCATGAATTCAACATCACCAAGACAGTTCACCTGCCTTTGATATTACTGAATGCTGAATCAGGAAGTGATAAGAGATTGGGAGCCTGTGGGAAAGCAATATGAGTTCATGCATGCACAGCTGTATTTTTAGCACAATGGAACTTGTCTGAATTGAACAGTTTGTGGAACATTTAACTGTGCTCATCACATGTGGCAGTCAAACTGCAAGCTGGACTGAGTTTGAATCCAGTAGCATCTTTAAGACCAACAAAATTTTAGTCAAGGTATAAGCTTTCGTGTGCACACACACTTCTGAACTGAACTGAAAAAGCTGAACTGGAGAGTGATGCAGCCTCTCTAGCTTGAATTGTTAGGGTTGCCAGCTCTGGGTTGGGAAGTTCTTGGAGATTTTTTGGGGAGGCAGAGCCTACTAGAGGAAATCATTGAAGGGGGAGAGACCTCAACAGAGTATAATGCCATAGATTCCAGCTTTCAAAGCAGCCACTTTCTCCAGGGGAACTGATTGATGTCAGCTGGTGAGTAGCTGTAATACTGAGAGATCTCCAGCCACCACTTGGAGGTTGGCAACTCCATGAATTGTATGTCCCAGCCAGAGAAGAAGAGCCCACGCCTCCTCTCTTCTCCCCCATGTTTATTGTGTCAGCTGCTGCTAATGCAGCATGGCATTGGCCGCTGTGGTATCCACTGGCCACTTGGGCAGGAGGCCTGCCACCCAGTCAAGCAGGCAGCCAACCAGCCAACCAAACAAGATGGCCAGGTATTTATTTATTGGCAGTATTTATACCCCATCTTTGTCCTATGATGCATAATTTCCCTGCACTTAATATGGGTTCATGTCAGTCACCCTGAGGATTATATTTTCCAGGATGCATTGAAGTTCTGGGAAAGGGAGAAAACAATGGATCCTGGAAAAAATAATCCTCAGGGTGATTGACAACAACCCATCTGACTGCCTGACTGGCTGTCACCCCTACTGGCCTTTTCCTGTAGAAACAGCCCCGAGAGTAAGTGTAGGGAGACTGGAAACAGGGGCGGAGGAGGAGGCCTCCCAAACTCAGAATAGTCCTCAGAATGTACCAAGCTTATTTTTTGAATTTGTTGAATACCTTGGCATTCCCACGCTCAAATTCAAACAAGCTCCGGTGAATCAGTTCACCATGTCTCTAAATTGTATGAGCCATGAATAGCAAGGGTTGAAGAAACCAGTGGAGGTTTCAAGCCTTCCCAAGAACCTTATCCACATCAGTATGCAACAGCAACTGGAATCTATTCAGCTTATTTATTTAAAGAAATTATTAGTTGACGTTCTCCCTTGTGTAACTCAAGGTGAAACAACACAATAAAAACAATTATAAATCCATGAAAGCCACAATTTGAAAACTCAAATAAAAACAATTATAAATCCATAAAAGCCACAATTTGAAAACTCCAATTAGGACTGCCAATAATAGGAGCTAAATCAATCAAATGCATATAATAAAACTGTCTTCCACTGCCTCCTGAAGTTTGACAAGGAGGGCACATCTCCCTGGGGAAGTTGTTCCGTAATTCTGGGGCTGCCATGGAAAAGGCCATCTCTTGTGTGCTCACCAAGCAGGCATCTTTAGTTGGTGGGGCAGTCAGGAGGGCCTCTCCCTGCAGCCTTAATTCCCAGGCAGGAACATGTGGGAGAAGGCAGTCCTTCAGATAATCTGGTCCCAACAAGCCATGTAGGGCTTTAAAGGACAAACCAACACCTTGAATTGGGCTCAGGAGTGGATCAGTAGTCAGTGTAATTGCTGTAGCATTAGGGACTTATGGTCCCAATAGCTGGCCCCAACCAGCAGTCCAGCCACAGCATTTGCACCAGCTGCCGCTTCCAAACGCTCTTCAAGAGTAGCCCCAAGTAGAGTTCATTGCAATACTTCAGTCAAGATGTAACTAAGGCATGGGTCGCTGTGACTAGATCTGACTGCAAATGGAGGCAGCAGATGCAACAGCTGGAGCTGCACAAATGTACTCTGAGCCACAGCAGCCACCTGGTCTTCTAAGGTGACCACGGTATCAAGCAGCACTCCCAAACTATGAAGCTGGCTTTTCAAGAGGAGTATAACCCCATCCAAGATAAGGGAGATCTGTCTGCCTTTTCCACTAACCCAAAGAACCTCTGTCTTGTCAAGATTAAGTTTCACCCTTTTCACCCTCGTCCAGCCCATTATTGATTCCAAGTACCGGTTCAGCACATCAACAGCATCCTCAAAATTAAGTGGAAAAGAAAAAACAAAACAGGACACGTAGAAGCTTCCAGCTTTGTTCTCATTTCAGCATCAGCAGTGGATTCTGTTGGAGGAGATGCAAGGATTTTTATCTGCAGTATGTTTAGCAAATTGCCACAGGAGATCTTAGGGGGAAGTTTCCTAATCTAGAATAAATGGATCTAATAATTCTAAAACAACAGCTGGTATAACCTAGACATGGGAAAATACTCCAATGTCTCCTTTCATGTCTAACATAAATGAGACATTGTTCCTCAATATCCTCCCTCTTCCTTCCACAAGAACCTGATTTGCCACAATGCATCTTCCTAGCTGAAAGTTTTAGCCATCAGACTGACTTCCTAATATGATTAGTTTCAATCCCAACCTTAAAGAATCTGCCTGAAATCCAACCTACAACAACACATGATAAGATCACACTCTGAGTCATTCTTCTTTTTATATGCACCTAATGATTGCCCACTGGCCACAGGGCAAAGATTGCACATCTGGTTGAACTTGAACACCTTTACCAGACACGCACACACCTTCAGGTGACTTTTGTACCATCTCTTGATCCTCATCTTCTCAACCCCCACGTCCTTAGAAGAAAGCACCTTTGCAATGTGCTCAGGTGTCTGACGCATCCGCAAGAGACTCCCTGTCTCTCCTGGCAAATCTAGAGGAAAAAAGGAGTAATTTTTTGCTTTTAATAGAGCTGTCCTCAAGGACACTAAGGCAGCCGCTATTCAGGAACAATCAAGAAGTGAGGGTTGAATATCAAACACTGGCTCTGAAAGGCCGGGGATCAGAGATTTCTCGCTGTACACCAGATAGCTAATCTGAAATGAGAATCTTGGGGGGAACTACATCCTTTTCAAAAGGTTGCCTGAGAGGGGAGGTGCTTTTCCTTCTGCTATTAGAGTTTTAACCAAGGAGCATTCCATTCAGCGGCAGCATTTATCTCCAGAGGCAATCAGCTTAAATATGTCCTATTATCAAGTCGCCTGCTACTGTACACCAGCAGGCTTTGCTTCAACACATGACCGAGTGTGGATAACATGCCAGTAATTGCTTGTCTTTTCAAAGGAACTTCAGTGGGATGAGGCAGCTGATGCCAGCCCCTATCCTTTGCTGCAGCAACAAAGGTAGAAACAGGGGAGGCCTCGGTTTGGCAATCCTGCTGTGTTCATTCAGCTTTCTTCTAGCCCTACGACCCAGCCTCCAGATGCTGCAGAAATGGATCACAGTTCAGGGTTGCTGACCATTATCACTTTACTGGTACAACTATCCCTGGGTTTAGCCAGAGATCATTCATGAATATGCCTAGATCTTTATGCAACCCAGGTATGCAGCTATTAACACATCCTATAGCAGGGTTTTCTAAATGATTTCAACAGGCATTCAATCCCAATGTACCAAGAGGAAACATGGTTGTCAGCTGCCTTGGGGTTTCAAACCCAGGTTGTGGGGTCAGCAACTCCGAACCTTTGTCCTGTCCACCGGCAGAGCGGCTTGCTTTCAAGTTAAGCTGCTGGCTCAGGCTTCACTGCAACTTTCTCAAGACATCCAGCATTGGAGGCACACCTTGCCTGAAAGGAACCACTGAGAGTTACTGGGATCCACTGACTGAAAGGTCCAATAACACTGAGCCTAGAGCTTAATGCTGCTGCCTATGGGGTGGGACCTCCAGTCTGAGCAATTTGTTTGTAGTGTGAAGATTGTTAGCTCTGCTGGTCCTGGTTCCTGATTACTTCCCTGGATTGCCTTGTAGTTTCTTGACATGATCATACCTCTGCCACACCTATGGATTTGTTTCCTGTCTCTGATCCTTGGATTTAGGACTTTTCCATCCTGTATGACTACCTTCTCCTTCCATGCCTGACACAAAAGGCAGAGGATGGGGCATCTGGTTGGAATATCTGGTTGGTGCACCAACTTGAACAAGATCAGAGGAATAGCCAAGAGGGGACAGCTGAAGGGCTGTTAGTTAGCATAGCTAAATTAAGGGCTTCCCACAATTTCAGATTATGTCCTTCCTATCTCTTGATTGGCTCTTTGGAGACTTCCTGCTCCAACTGAGCCCTCCCCCATCATTCCTGTCTCTCACTGTACTTAGTTAAGCTTCTCTCCCTCTCCTCTGTCCTATCAGAGTTTATTTCTTTGTTAATAAACTGAGTTATTTTCCTTAAACAGTTGGTGCTCCACTCCTTTGAATATTTAAACTCTGCCCAACACATTTATTTGTTTATTTTATTCAATTTATACCCCGCCCTCCCCACCAAGGCAGGCTCAGGACAGATCTGAGGACTGAGGAAAGGTTTACTCTCCTTCCCCAATCTTTTATTGTCTCTACCTCTGTAAGGGAGCCTGAAGCTGCATTGCCTGTGACCACCCCAGCTGGGGAGCTTGGGTTCCTTGGGACTCTAAAGTCTGGCTGCCGGGAACCAGCTCAGCAGCTTTCCAGGCATGGGGTCCCCCCCACCGAGGTCTGCTCTTGGATAACACGGCACCTTCAAAGAGGGTTTACCCTTTTGATCACTTCAAGAAGACACGAGGGCAAGGGCCAGCTGCTTGTTCAGTTTTCACAGATGTAGTTTTATAAAAGTTTTGGATCATTGAAAGGGGGAGAACCCGAGAGAAAGCCCAAGTGAATGTTGGCAGCAGTGTTCCCTCTAAATTGAGTTAGTGTGAGCTAGCTCACAGTTTTTTAGCCTCCGGCTCACACATTTTTATCTTAGCTCAGGAAGGAGGGCTCCAGAACAAACTCATTTATGCAGTAGCCAAATCACTTGCTCACAACTGTAATGCCCGTAGCTCACAAAGTAGAACTTTTGCTCACAAGACTCCACAGCTTAGAGGGAGCATTGGTTGGCAGTGATTGAGTGAAACCTTAGTGCAAAGGTCCCTAACCATTTTGAGCGTGTGGACACCTTTGGAATCCTGACACAGGGTGGTGGGGACAGCCAGCCACAAAATGGCTGCTGTAGCATACCTTTAGACACACACTACTGTACTGTGATAGCAGCTCTTGCCAAATAAATATATTTTTTAAAATCAGCACGGCCAGTCAAATCTCCAGTGGCTGAGACCCTGCTGGGCAGAAGCCCCACTGGGCCCCAACCACTTTCTAAAAATACTTGGTGGTTGCCAGGACAGGTGTCCACAGGTGCCTTGGCACCCCCAGGTACCACATTGGGGGCCTCAGTGAGAGTGGGGCTATTTGCTGCAGGGCTTTTTAAGCCTCCTTTTGTTGATGTGTGTGTGGGAGATTTACTTTAGCAAAGTGCCTAGAAGATTAGTCCGGGGAGGGAGGAAAGAAGTATCCACTATCATATGTTATCAGGCAGGGGGAGGCATTGGTGGTGGGAATCAGACAAGTGACTTAAGGCAAAGGGAAGATGGACAATTTATGTCCATCTCCATTTCTGCTCCTGCTCTCAGGCATAGAGACCATGGCTGTCTTGCTCCGGAACACTCAGAACTAATTGTGCTGCTGGTGAATGTCAGTTCAGTTCAAGGTAAACTGTGGGTTCTGGTAGAAATCACTGAGATCTAGCTGGACAAATTTGAGGAGCCGTCATCTCTCAATTATGCCTCATTTGATTTTCAGTGCAGCACAAGCCTTGCAGTGTTCCCCTAGTAGGGAGTTGCTAGGGTGAGGGACCAATTAAGATCATATATCCCAAAGGCTGATGGATCTGGATGGTCTCTTGGGAGATTCACTT
>NW_015169187.1:885803-979489 GCF_001447785.1 Gekko japonicus | reverse complement strand
AATTGATGTGTGTACTCACAAGCCCTTTTCTAACATGTTTGTGGCACTCCTGTCTCAAGTGCTGTGAGACCATGCTGCATGTAATACTCTTAGTACATGTGATTTCCATTCTGTATGAAAAGGGCAACTTCACTGTTTCGTAGTTTGGATGTGCACAAATGTGTACCCTAGAATATAAGGGTTTAGGGAAGTGCACACAGTGGTTGGAAAATCCACGCATTGCTAGTTTCACACAAAACTGCCATCATACATACTGAGGGCATTGTGTGCAGTGTGCTCTGCTGTTATTCAAGACAGGAATTCAGGAAACATAATGCTTAAAGAAGGCTAATGTACAGCGAATGACTGGTACAGTTTCAGAGAATGCCATCTCAATAGCGTGAAAAACAAAGAAGTTACACCTAGAAATGTGTTTTACTTTGAATGGCCTGACAAATGGAGACACTGTATCCTGCCCTCTTGGAATGTGGTAGAGAGGATCCAATAGGTGAATGATGATACAGTCACGGAGAATTTCATCCCCATGGATGGGAAGCAAAACCGTTATTGTCAACAGTGTGTGTTCCGTTAAAAGCAATAGAAATGCAACCCCAAGTAACAAAATAATCCATATGTAAGATAGAAAAGAGAAAGAGTCCAGTAGCTCCTTAAAGACTGCTACAGACAAACGAACATGGCTACCCATTATTGATCTGTCTCCATATGTAAAATACTTTAACCTTTTCCTTCCTTGATAATAACTCATTTATAATTGGCCAATTGCTTCTAGTTATTTTCTCCATGTTTTCTTGGATACATAATCATTGAAATGTTGATGGAAGAAAAGAAGAACTTAAGATCAAAACCAAGATTTCCACCGCCATCTGAACCAAGATCTGGTTTTGAACATGCTGGACACCAGCAGACTCTCAGCCAGAAAAAGTTCTGTTCAAGGACCCAAGCACTGCCATCCTATACAGAGTTATACCCTTCTAAGTCTATGGACTTCATTGGACATGGAAGGGTATATCTCTGCTTGGGATAGCAGTATTATTATACATGGGATCTCATTTTCCTACTTAATTTTTTTTTGTTTCCGTTCTTGATCCAACTGCTCAAATATCCCTCTGGTATAACTTTGTAATATGTATTTCTGGTAAGAAAATAACACTCACATACATGTGCATGTGAAAAAACAGAGAAGCAATAAAAAGGGGAGGAGATTGGTGGGAAGGACCTGGGGGCGGGTGAACCTGCAAGCTCTAGATTGGGGGGGGGGGGAAACAAGAAAAAGGTAGAAGTGTCAATGAATAGCAGTGGGTGAATGTTCATACAGACTATTCACCTCCCCATCTCATTTTTGAAATCACATTATCTAGCACACTGCATCTGAAGTTCATATATGTATATTCCCTGATATATAACTTAATAAAACTTTATGGACCTGAGATAAGGAATCTACATTGAACAGATACACTCAGGCTGAAATATGGCCCAATTAAGTTTGTAACGGGGTTGGCTTTACTTTGAACATCCTCCAAGTGAAATGAAACCTTCGCTGAACAGATAAATCAGCCAGCTGGGAACAGAGGATGGACTGAGTGGGGGTGCAAAAAAGGAGCCTGCGAATGTCTCCTCCTTATGGCTTCCAGGGGAGAAAATGGCCAGCAAGAAATACTGCCACTGTCCGTAATGAGCTTGTAAAGTGTTTACCCCTCTTCAGAAATCAGGACTTCTATGCATATATTATCTGCCTATTCCAATTAAGGTTGCCTCTAGTCAGTGTTCATCAAGAAACACCGATCAGGGGAGCGGCAAGTCATTGATGCTTAGTTAAGACCCCCAAGGCACAGTCCTGGGTACAAGAGATCCAATGGACACTCTCCCCTTCACAGCAGCTTCCTTTGCAACATCCATCACATCTCCCTTTCCTGAATTATCCTGCTTCATGGGATGAGATTAGTCTTATCAAACACCCTAAGGCAAAAATGGATTTCAAATGAAGCTTTCCCACAATCAATAGCTTGTGTCATAGTACGTCCCTCATGCATTTATCCAGGAGGCACAACCCATGAAACTGTTTAGGAGGCTAAAGATGTTGTCTTTGGCTTCCTTTGCAGGTATATCCTTCTCTCTTTGTTCCAGTTCTGTGACATCCCATTGAATGAATGGTTCTTGCAAACTTTGATGTGTTCTGGAACAAATGGAATTGCTCCTTACATGGTTTGAGATAGATGCTGCGCCCCACCCCTACAGAGGCAGGAGTCTAGAAAGAACCAGCATGCTGCTTAGCCAAGAAAAGGCTTTGACTACGGCAATTCTCCATTACAGGAGGGGCAGAGGGGTAAGGAGCTGAGTTGGAAGGGGGGGGTTGCCTAGAAAGGTCACTAGAAAGGCTTGTATATTTATGGAACAAAGTCTGAGTCCAGTGGCAACTCTAAGACCAACAAAGTTTAATTCTGGGTATAAGCACATGAACGTTGATGCCCAGAATTAAACTTCGTTGGTCTTAAAGGTGCCACTGAATTCAAACTTTGTTTTATTGCTTCAGACCAACATGGCTAACCACCTGAATCTATTGTATATTTACAATATTTCTATATTGCTTTTCCAATGCAAGGGTTCTCAAAAGTAAAAGAAAAACAGACCAGTGGAGAGGTCCCTCATCTGAAGCTGGATACAGACATGATGGAGGTATGCTTGGTTGCCTCACTACCTTCCCTCCGATGAGTCCACCTGGAGTAGTTGGAAGCTTGAAAAAGGACACCATCCACTAGGAACGGACAGAGATGTTCAATGGAGGAGTTTCAGCAGACTGTCCTTTCCACTGCAGGGCGGATTGTATCTTTCCCATGTTGCTTGCGAGGCATTTATGTATTGGTTAATATGCCCCTGTGATTGGCAGAAGGTTTTGAATGCATAAATTCAGATATATAGACTTCCTGCAAATGCTGCAGGAAAAAAGCTAGTTGACCCATGTGGAAGGACAGAGATGTGGGTGTTAGGTGTGAAGGGAATAAAGGAAAACAAAATTCCTTAAGTGACAGCAAGTTTCTCTGCAGCATTCACTCATTTATAGTGCCATCCCAAGCAGAGTTGCACCCTTCAGAATCTATTGAAGTCAATAGGTTAAAATGTGGTAATCAGGGCTATTTTGGGGCAGGAACGCACAGGAATGGAGTTCCGGCTGGCTCCCGAGTTGGCCACGCCCAGCAGGAACTCATTAGGATTGGCTACTTTAGGGGTGTGTGGCCTAACATGCAAAGGAGTTCCTGCTCCAAAAAAAGCCCTGGGTTTTGACAACAAACAAGGTAAACAGAATAAGAAGCAAAAGGTGGGCGTGGCTGGATGATCACACTTCTGGTAACATGGGCCTGTGGCCTATTATGCTAATGAGCTGTGTTGTCAGGGGTGTGGCCTAATATGCTAATATGTTTCTGCTGTTGGGTGTGGCCAATTATGCTAATGAGTTCCTGCTGGGCTTTTTCTACAAAAAAAGCCCTGGTGGTAATTCTGTTTAGGATTAGCAGTATTAGGAGCATGCAACTGCCTACCTTGGGTATTTGTACAACTGATGTCTGATATTGCAACAACAGAATCAGGCTCAGTGACAAACATTTCTGTTTAGTAAAATGTTAGGGTATAAGACTGGGACAATTTCAACCCCCAAATGCCTACTGGAGTGCTTCTTGTTGACCCCAACAATCAGCATGGTGACAGAAAGCAGTAAAAGGATTCAAGAAGATATCCACCGAAGAAACACCGTGCAAACTATCCCGAGAAATGTGCAAATGTGAAGTGTAGGCTTAAACTGAGCAAAAAGTCTATGTAAGTCATTTATTTATTTATTTTGCAATAGAATGATTGAAAGCAAATTGCATAAATCATTAATCACTGGAGAAACTCAGAGGTGTTTGTGCCCAGTCAGTGGCGGGCTCATGAACCCCTTGGTCATTCTGTAGCCTTTGGCTGAGGTGCGGGACTGTCCATCGAGGTCAGCATTTCATTGGGATGGTGGAGCTCAGCATTTGGCATTCCAAGCAGAAATGTAAGCAGATGATTATTCTAACCATGATCTTTATAACTACATTCCAAGCGCTCCAAGGGCTTCAGGGACATGATCCGAACTAATCTTTAGAACACACTTGTAAACAAATGCTGCAGATGAGGGCAGGGAAGGCTGGGAGGGAGTTGTTTGCCTACGGCCACACGCTGAGTTGCTATGGAGGTAAGATTTGAACCGACGATTCAAATGATAAAATATTGTTTTATATGCTGTAGTGTTGTACGGGGTCCTGATCTGCTGGGAGCAAGATGGGCTTATAAATATTTTAAATACAAAATAAATTTAAATATTTCACTAACAATAATAAAACCCAACTCCAGAGAAAATGCAATATTCTGGATGTCAACGAAAAAAAACCACCCTGGAATTTACAAGTAAGAAATGAAGGGCTCCCTCCCCAAGGCAAAAAGAGTGAGACTTCATCATGATTAGAGACTCTCAGTGCCATCCTGACCTGAGTTACACTCTTCCAATTCCACTAATGTCAATGAGCTTAGAAGGGTGTAAGTCTGCTGAGAATTGCCCTGTTACTCCCCAAGTTCCCATGGTCCTCTCTTTGCCGCAGCTGGGTGGTTCAGATGTGTCTATCAATGCTGATGAATGTGACAAATGTACAAAGCCTTGGCATGCTCTGATTTCTCAAAACAGTTGAGACTAGCTGAAGCACCCACTTGCCATATTGTTACCCTCAAAGAGGAGACAATTATGCACAGGCTGGGACTTGCCAGTTACCAATCTTCCATATTTTCATATGTAGGTTTTCTAAATAGGAGACATGGATATGTACAAATTTTTTGGCTATAAAGGCACTCTTTACTAATGCACGTGTATTTATTTAGAGAGTGTGCATTTTCAGCAACCTGCTCAAGGAGGCTCTCAAAGTAAAAACACACACACAACAACATAAGATTTAACATTAAAACAGGCCATAGAATCAAAACAAGGCATAAACCAGCATAAAACAATATTCAGCAGTCTAAGATGGTATTCCCAGTAGTCATGTATGGCTACAAGAGTTGGACTATAAGGAAGGTCGAGCGCCTAAGAATAGATTCTTTTGAACTATGGCGCTGGAGAAGACTCTTGAGAGTCCCTTGGACTGCAAGAAGATCAAATCAGTCAATCCTAAAAGAAATCAACCCTGACTGTTCCCTGGAAGGCCATATAATGAAACTGAAGCTCAAATACTCTGGCCACCAAATGAGAAGGGAGCACTCCCTGGAGAAGACCCTGATGCTGGGAAAGATTGAAGGCCAAAGAAG
This sequence comes from Gekko japonicus, assembly GCF_001447785.1. Taxonomy (NCBI): domain Eukaryota; kingdom Metazoa; phylum Chordata; class Lepidosauria; order Squamata; family Gekkonidae; genus Gekko; species Gekko japonicus. The sequence continues at coordinate 974,182 of NW_015169187.1, read as the reverse complement.
ATGGGGATGGCAAAGGATGAGATGGTTAGACAGTGTCATAGATGCAACGAACATGAAATGGAGCAAACTTTGGAGGACAGCGGAAGACAGGAAGGCCTGGCGCGATCTGGTCCATGGGGTCGCGAAGAGTCGGACTCGACTGTGCAACTGAACAACAACAAAGATGATTTCCATACAATAGTCCTTAGGCTAGAAGTAGACCATAAACAGCTTTAAAAAATAAAACATGGAAGCCTTCAGTTACTGAAGAGAATCTATCACAACACTTGGATTATAATAAACTAGGAATAAGGTCCATTGTGGAAATAAATAAAATGAGCTCTAGAAAGAGGCTCTGAGTAGGTTCCCCAGCCTTGGGCACTTAGCATCAATTTGCTGTGGCAACCTCAGCAGGGTATAATGACAAAGACTCCATCATTTGTTCCAGGGGAACTAATCTCTGCCAGCTGAAGAGCAGTTGTAATTCTGAGTGATCTCTAGCCCTCACCTAGAGATTGGCAACCATGGTTCCCCAGGAGGAAATGGCTAGTTTGGAGGGTGGAGTCTATGGCATTGTACCTGTCTGAGGTCCCACCCCTCCTCAAACCCCACCCTCTCCAGGCTCCATCCCTCAAATCTCCAGGAATTTCCCATCTTGGAGTTGGCAACCCTATCTCCTTCCCTCCTTTATCTGCCCCTCTGATTTCAGCTTTCCATCCCCCCCCCCGCAGTCTCTACCTAGGAAAAGTACAGTCTTTCTCCACAGGGGGGAGAGAAGCGACCTCAGCAGGAGAGACAAGAGAGAAGCGACCTCAGCAGGGTATAATGACACAGAGTCCACCCTGCAAAGCAGCTGCTTTCCCCAGGGAAACTGATCTCTTCAATCTGGAGAGCAGGTTTAATTCTGAGTTCTCTCCAGCCCTCACCTGGAGGTTGGCAACCATGGTTCCCCAGGAGGAAAAGTACAGTTTTTCTCTACAGTGGGGACCAAAGCAGCTTACATCATTATCTCCCCCTTTTGATCTGCACAACAACCCTGTGAGGTAGGTCAGGCTGAAAGTCTGTGATTGGTCTGAAATCACCCACTCAGCTTCCACAGCAAGAACCTAGGTTTGGCAGACCCTGCTCTGCAGTGCTAGCTGCTACACCACACTGGCTCTGGTATCACAACTGAACTCCAGACAACAAATTTCTCTCTCCCCCTGGAGAAAATATCTGCTTTGGAGGGTGGAATCGATGCTTTCTATCCAGCTGAGGCCTCTCCCCTCCCCGAACTGTGGCTTTCATAGACTCCATCACAAAATCTCCAGGAATTTCCCAACCTGGAGCAGGCAACCCTCGTCAGGACTGGCCCCAATGAGTTCCCCACAAAGGCTAAAGTAGACTTGGAAAGGGCCTCCCCCCCACACCTTTTTACTGATGGAACGAAGCTTGGTTGCCTACCAACAGCCACTGAGAGCAAAGTGAGCTGCACAGCAGGAGAAGAGAATGGTTTGACGGCCACTGGCCCACCTCAGTAGCTAGCCAGCCACAGAGTGGCCAAGCAGTAGAAGCATCTTTGTTAGGAGAGACAGCCGTTTTGGCAGTTTATTCTGACAGGGAAGACTAGCCAAACTGGCAGTGGGTGAATGGGAGGAGTGGACCCAGCACTCAGCCAATGGCACGTGAGTACTCTTGAGTGGCCGTTGATGGAGTGCACAGCACAGCCAATGGGAGAGCTGGAAAGTGCCAATACATTAGGGCTTTTATATATATATAAGACTAGTAATGGGGCCCGTTGCAGAAAGGAATGCAACAAGCTCTAGAGAGAGGGTCTGGGAGAGTGCTCCTGCCTGCAACCGTGGCCCGCATCCACCCTGCAGATAGCTATCTAAAAGGCAGGGTGTGTGTGAAGAGAGGCTGGTGACGGGCAGCTCAGGAGAGGGCACATGGCACTCGGCCCTCCCAGCGGGTGCAGAAGGCGGGGGGGGGGCAAAGACAGGCTGGCGCGGTGGCAAAGGAGAGGCCGCATGCCACCCTGCCATCCCAGCGGCTCTGGACAGCAGGGGGGCGAAGACAGCCTGCGTGCTAGTGAAGGACAGGGCACACGGCAGCCAGCCCTCCTGGACGCTTTAGAAGTGGGGGGGAGGCGGGCTGGCAACGTGTGGCACACCAGGGATGGAGTGGCTGCATGCCATCCAGGCCTTCCAGCAGCTGCAGAAGTGGGGGAGGGGAGGTGGGATGGTGACGTGCAGTGTGCCGGGGACAGAGAGGCCAGACGCCACCTAGCCCTCCCAGCGTCTCTGGATGGGGGGGCAAAGACAGGCCGGCATGCCGGCAGAGAGGCTGCAGTCCACCCGGCCCTCCCAGCGGCTTTAGAAGCCGGCGGGCAAAGACGGGCCACCAACAGGGGGCAAAGACGGGCCGCCGACAGGGGGCAAAGATGGGCTGCCGACAGGGGGCAAAGATGGGCCTCCGGCAGGGGCAAAGACGGGCCGCTGATGGGCAGCGTTGCGGGGAAGGACATGGGCCACACCACCCGGCCCTCCCAGAGGCCTCCCAGCATTTTGCGGCGACAGATCAGGTGGCAGAGACGCTCGCTCCTGGTGTAGCAGCCACCGCTGCCCCGCTTCCACCGCTGCCCTGCCGCCGCTTGGTCCTCGGCCACTTATGAGTCTGCCAGGGCCGTGCGCTGTCACCCCGTGGTGTGGAGCACTTGTGGGAGCGGATGGGGGCTGCATGAGTGGCTCGGCCAGGAGGGAAGAGGCGGTGGCTTCCTCCTCCTCAGGGCTCTCCATGAGGGAGACGGAGGAGTGAAAGAGCGCCGCTGTTGTCTTTGGCTCTCTCACAGAGGACGACGCAGGGCCATTGACTGCCCTCCACCGGGGCTTCCGCGCCGTCTGGGCCAGCATCCCCCAGGCTGGCCAGCGACCTCCATGGAGCATCAGCAAGCATCCAGCCCCTCCATCAACTCCCAGGACACTGAGGCCGAGAGGCTGCATGGCGCATCTGTGAGCGGGAGGAAGGGAACGCAGCCAGTGGCCAGGGACCCATTTTTCAGTGGCACTTCACGGAGCCTATTGATTTTGCCATGCATCGAATTTTGCCACCCCAAATGACAAATATATATAAGGAGAGATTAAGGACACGTTCACCTGGATCTGTTGTCAGCAATACAGAATTAGCTCAGTAACAAGATGGCAAACATTTGGCTATTAGCCATACATCTCTCTGCCTTCCTCAGGACTAGCTAAACAATGTCTATATGGAAATTCAAAAAGAACAGAACACAGCAAAGAAAGGTCCAGCTGTACTTGAACTCGGGGGTGTAAATGTGCCTTTTCCCCTTCAAAGGAGTCAATGACCACAGAATGGGTGGCCTTTACACAGCATCTGACAAGAGAGGGAAGGAGTTGTGCTGGGTCTGTGTTTTGGACTGGGTGTGCAGCACAGCAGGCCCTATGTGTCTTAAAGCAGTGTTCCCAGGAAGGACTCTGATAGCTTCCATAAGGGCCAGAACAGTGCTGCAAGTGTGCTCGGCTGAGCTGGGATGCAATCCCAATACTTTTCAGGAAGGCCAACAATCATTCCACTTTTCCCCCAATGGGTGAAGAGCATTTTGAAATGGAGCAGGGTCACTAGTACTGCAAACATCAAACCAAATGTGGGGGGCGGCTGGGGGCCGTGGCTCAGTGGCTGAGCATTTACTTTGCATGCAGAAAGTCCCAGGTTCTATCTGGCATCCCCAGTTTCTAAAAAAAAGTTCAAGCAGTAGGTAGGGTTCCCAGCCTTCAGGTGATGGCTGGAGATCTCCTGGGATTACAGCTGCTCTGCAGGGAACAAAGATCAGTTCACCTGAAGAAAATGGCCCCTTTGGAAGGTGGACTCTATGGCACTGTACCCAACTGAAGTCCCTCCTCAAACTCTTCCTTCCTCAAGCTCCAGGTATTTCCCAGGCTGGAGCTGGCAACCATGGCAGTCGGTGTTGTGCAGGAATCCTGAATATAGGGTTGCCGACTCTGGCTTGGGAAATTCCTGGAGATTTGGGGGTGGTGCCTGGAGAGGGCAGAATTTGGGATACCTACCCACTGAAGTTGCCATTTCTCTAGAGAAAATGATCTCTGTAAGCTGGAGATCTGTTGTAATTCCTGGAGAACTCCAGGGCTGACCTGGAGGTTGGCAACTGAGGCCCTGGAGGACTGTGGATAATTAGAGTAGGCAGAACCGTCCTGACTCATTATAAGGCAGCTTCATATGTTCACAGTCATTAATGTTTTCGCTTTGATTTGTAGCAAGTTTATTCTTGGCCATGACTGATAACGGAGTGTAATAATTTCAAAGGGTGAATACCTAATTCAAGCCTCTGAGTAAAGAGTTTATGCCTAAAGCAGGTGAATAGACCACAGGGTAAATTACAGGTGGCCTAATTGGAAACTTCCATTTCCCACTTCCTTTCTTTCCCCCACTTTGAGCGCAGGGCCGCAGTCAGCACTTCCATTCTTTATAAGCCTCTGTAACTGTTCTAAAGGGACAGCCTTACAAAGAACAGGCATCATTTCTGGGACAGGCTGCAGTTCCATGAAGGCTAGCCGCTCTCGCTTTAGCTTAATGATAGTCGGGGATGCTTAAATGGAGGCCACTAGCTACTGTTCTTCGCTGAGAAATGCAATTAAAGAAGCAACCTCCTCCTTCTTTTTGCAAAGCCTTGGGACAATTTTTTTTCATGCTTGCTGATATACCTAAACATTTAACAGAAAATAATATAGGCAAGCTAGCAATTCAAGAGAGAGATTGATTCACACATCACAGATCACACAAGGCCTGAGGTCATCTACCCACCATAATAGTCAGATGTTAAGTGGCAGGTCGTCCTTTGTTCTCACACACCTGGTGCCCAATTTGGATCAGGACCATAGCATACGGGGAGAAAGAGCCTTGCACTGTGCAATTTTCCCAGCCTGTGGGAGGCACAGTGTGGCTTGTTGTGGAAACCAAAATGTATCCCAGGGTACCGGCATGTTTCCTCAATGGGCCTCCTGGATTGTTTCAGGTTGGAAAAACAGCATGAGGGAGAAAGCTGAACCCCCTTTTCCCTGTGTCTGTGGTCCCAACCTGAATTGGGCACCGCATGCATGGGAGAACCCACAACTCCCATCTGTCTGCTACACAGGGTGGGTGAAAAGTCCTGAGCCTGATGCATAGCGAAGTGATTTCAGCTCATACTTTATTTAGAGACGTAAAACAAGAGAGAGAATGCCGGCTCGCAAGCCAGCTTATATTTAAGAGTCAAACCACACCCAAGCACACACCCTTCACAGATGAGAGGATATTTACAGTGGCCAAGAGTTCCATAGGTCCTACCTTGGATCCTAGCCCTCTGATAGGTGCGGGCTAGGATCCGTTTGGTCTATTGTTCCTTAGAGGGAAGCTAGGGTTCTTTGCCTGACCGCGTGTGGGCTTGGCCTTGCACACAGCCAAGCTTAGTATACAACACTTCTCCCCCCCTTAGTCCAGAGCACCCTAGCAGACGTAGTCTCTGAGACAGGCGTGTGCTCTCCATTCTCGGGAGGAGCGGCAAATTTCCGGGGCTTCTGGAGCCAGAGTCCGGTTGCTCGGAGATGCCCTGGAAGGTGCCTGCGGTGGTGCTTCTTCCCTTGTGCGCTTGATGGGGCCTGGCATGCTGTCTGGTTCCTGGAGGCCAAAGGGTGCCCGTGAGGCATCTCCAGCCGGGCCCTGTGAGGCCATTGTCTGGCAGGGCACCTCAGCTTCTGGGTTTATGGGTTCCTCGAAATCGCCGTCATCAGGATCTGCCGGAAGGACCCTGTGGCGCAGCTGGTCGATGTGCTGCTTCAAGATCTGTCCGTCTTTGCTCGAGACGTCATAAGACAGGGGCCCAGTTACCCTCATGACCCTTGCCAGAATCCAGGTGGGGCCCCGACCATAGTTCCGAGCGTACACCGGATCTTCTGGGGAAAACCCCCATGGAGCCTCCTGCTCCGCAGGGCTTGGATTGTGTTCGGGGGCTCGGTTGGGGTGGAGATGATCTAACCTTGTTGTCAGGTGCCTACCTAGGAGGAGCTCGGCCGGACTGCATCCAGTAGTGGTGTGGGGAGTTGTGCGCTGACCGAACAGAAAAGCGGCCAGTTTGAAGTCCCAGTCCCCTGTGTCCATCCAGCGGAGCACCTCTTTGGTGGTCCTAACCATGCATTCGGCCTGGCCATTTGTTGCCGGGTGAAATGGGGCCGAACGGATGTGTCTGATTCCATAATAGCTCGTGAACTCTTGGAATTCAGTGGAGGTGAAAGCCGAGCCATTGTCCATGACTAGGGAGTCGGGAATGCCTTGGGTGCTAAAGATCCACCACATAGCCCGGATGGCAGCTCGGGGTGAGGTGGAGGACACCAGTACTACCTCTAGCCATTTACTGTAGGCATCCACCAGAATAAAGAAAAGCTGTCCCTGAAACGACCCCACAAAGTCCAAGTGTAACCTGGCCCAGGGCTTGTGTGAAGACTCCCATGGGTGTACCGGTGCCTTGGGAGGCTCTGGTCATGACTCTTTGCACTTCTGACATCACTTTACCGTGTCCTCGATGTCCCGATCAAGCCCTGGCCACCACACGTAGCATCCCTAGATAGAGGTGCTAATGTGTAAAACTCACATGCCAACTGAGATTGTGGATCTCTAATCTCAGGTTGGAGGGGGAATACATGTAGAGATCCTGGTGGCTATCGTTCTGAATCCAGAGAGGGCAGTCTACCTCTCTGGGTGGTTGTTTAACGTATTGAAAAAGTATGGGCTTCCCCCCTCATTCCTGGATGGGCTGAGGGGCAGGAACCTATACACCTACCTTGGATCCTAGCCCTCTGATAGGTGCAGGTTAGGATCCGTTTGGTCTATTGTTCCTTAGAGCAAAGCTAGGGCTCTTCGCCTGACCGCATGTGGGCTTGGCCTTGCTCGCAGCCAAGTTTAGTATACAACAGTGGGGATCCCAGATTCAACTGGTGTACTCTTGTAACATGTGAATTTGCTATCTCAGAGGCTTGGCACAAAATTTTCTCCAAAAATCCCAGAGTTGAGGAGAAACCACAGATGGCACCAGTCACTGTCATTGTTCATGCATCTGCCCTGCTCATGCTGGGGTCCATTTCTCTCTCTCTCTCTCTCTCTCTTAATTGTGCATGTTACTCTCTCTCTCTCTCTCTCTCACTCACACACACACACACACACACACACACACACACACACAATGCCCAGGTGAGGGAGGTTAACATCCCCCCTCCCCCATCCTTCCCTACAGCCTATTACTTAAGTTAGATATCTTCTTTCTCTAAAGCCCACTTCCAATACTGGGAGAAAATACCTGGGGTGCTACAGCTGCTACAGTCACACCTAGTTTGATGCAAATTCAGTAACTGAAAGTCCAAACCAAAAACATGGATCCATCATCAACATCAACTCCAACATCAACAAAGTGTAATTGCCTTATGAGACAGTGACATAGAACTGGAGGAAGTGACGGTCGTAGTTTTGAAAGTAGAATTGACAGAGCAGAATACTAGTCAAAGGCAGAATCTGGGTCCAAGGTGGAATGGCCTGGCTGTCTCCCCCCCCCCTTTTTTGCATCCCCCCTCTTTACAGGTTTTTCATACAAAGCCCTGCTGGTGCCCTCACCCCACAATCCTCCCTTGCCCCCCTGGACATTCTAGGCATGGCCATTCTGCCCCGATTCAGGTTCTCAGCTTTTGCATGTGCAGACTGAAATGTATACCTTCCACTTTGGTGGATCTAATACCTGCTCATGTTTGAACAGGCACCGCTGCAGCAAGCAGCAATGCTTCAAAAGTCACCTTAATGGTCCACACATTGCTTAAACAATTACCTTGTAGTAACATTTTTTCCTCCCATTCGAAAGTATATTAATTATGATGATACAGCTTTCGCAATTGAATTCACAGCCCTTAATGGGTTCGTTCCCTCTGCCAGCAGATGGAAGCCAACACCATTTACGGCGGCACTCTTGCTGGAAATGTTTCATTTTCACAAAAAAAGGAAAATGGCCCATGTCACCCAGAAATGTTAGCAGAGTAATCAGAAAGCACCACAAAATGAAACGCTAAACCACCCCATAAAATGTTAGTGCTTCATCACCATAACTAATGAAAATATACGATAGACTAATAAAAAGCTTTTCGAATGAGCCGTGTGCAATGACCGTTGTTTTATTAACACTTATTAGATTGCAGTAATTGCTGGGAATGGCAGACGTCATGCTGGAGGCTTCTGTCCCTGGCTCCCTCCAAGTGGCTGCATGCATGTTGGGGGGTGTTGGCGAGAGAGGGGATTCTGCCATATGTTGAACAATCACACTGTTGCTTTAGGCAAATGACAGCCCCCCCCCCCCCGTAACTGGAATAAAAAGATCCTTAGTGCTCAAACTATCTGTTTATTTGGAAGCAAGGCCTATTGAGTTCAACGATGATTACTCCCAAGTAAATGTGCATAGGACTGCATCCACAGCATGCAATCCTATGCAGAGTTATGTTGGTCTAAATCAATGGTCTTAGACTGGAGTACTCTGCACTGAATATACAAATGAGGCTTATATCTATACCTATATATATTGCATATATATATTGCATATATATTTCACATTAAAAAATAGCCCCTTTCAGACGCTACAGTCATGTGCATCAGGAGCCTGCCAACAGCATATATCAGAACCATATCTTACACTCCCAATACATGTGGCTGCCACGTTGCACAAGAAACCCTGATTTTGCAGAAAACTAGTTTGGTGTTTTTTAATTATTTAATAAGCTGGTCATTATGTTTGAATCAACTGTTCTGATTTGGATGTCTGCTGCTGATATTTTTTAAAAATAAATACCTGTGTTTGTCTTCTACATTGCACTTTTAGACTTTTTTCCTGTCCTTGTTTTTATTGTTCATTTAGAAAACTGATATTTTTTTGTTACCATTTAATGATTTTGTATCATGAGAGGGAGGGCAGGAAGGGTTGCATCAGTGCATCACGGCTCTTTCTTACATGCCCAGGGAAATGCTGATTGTCACTCTGAGGTCAGGAAGCAATTTTTCTCCAGGTCACTTTGGCCAGAGACCCTGGAGATTTTTAGCCATCTTCTGGGCATGGAGCAGGGGTCATTGGGGGTGTGGGGGGAAGTTATGAATTTTCTGCATTGTGCAGGGGGTTGGACTAGATGACCCTGGAGGTCCCTTCCAACTCTATGATTCAATGATTCATAGCAAGTTTGTATTCTGTACTCTGTCTTGAGACCCTTGGTTAAGAAGTGGAGTAAGAATAAATAAATGAATACGAAATTGTAAAACTGCACTTACACATTAACACTAAGCTGCAGATTCATGAAAGGAAGTTGTCCTACCATGGCAATGGGGTCTTTTCGATACTTCCTGTAACCTGAGCAAGGCTGAATCTAGCATACAACTTGCCTAATGTTCCTGGCCCCGTTGTCAGCTTGGATGGATTGTTTGTTGTCTAAGTAGGATATGAAGTCCCAGGACAGCCTTGGAAAATTAATCTATAAGGATATCTTGCCTTTAAAAATGCTTTAGCATCCCCAACACTCCATGGGAGCATTGCTAATATCCTAAACAAGTCTACTTGGAAGTTAGTTTCATTTTATTCCATGGGGTTTACTCCCAGGAAAGAAGTCTTGAGATTGAAGCCTATCCGCTTTAGAAAATAACCTGTTTGATAAGCAACAAAGTAACAAAGCTTGCCTCAAGATCTCTTGTGTTACATTTTACAGTTAGGACACAGTAGAAGTCTCAAAACTGGAATCCCATGATAGGCTGTGTCCTGATCTGGATATCCCAGGCTAGCCTGATCTCGTCAGAACTTGGAGGCTAAGCAGGGTCAGCCATGGTTAGTAGGGATGGGTACGAACTGGGAAAATGCAGTTCATTTTCTGGTTCGTGGTTTGCTCAGTTCATGAACCACAAACCATCACAAACTTTTAGGAGCTAAATGAACCGATACAGTTCATGAGGTTTGTAATGTGGTAGAATGCCCCCCTCCCCCATGTTCTAGAGACACTGAACTCACAGGAGATCTCTGGCTGACTCCTCTACCTGCCGTCCAACTTTGGTGAGGATTGGATTTATGGGGTCCGAGTTATGCCCCCCCCAAAGAAGGTGCCCCTATTCTCCATTTTTTTAATGGAGGGAGGAAAAAACAACAACAAGGGCAATAGAAGCTCATCAGAACAGAATTAAAGTCCCAAAGAATCTGCTGTAGAAACTGGAGTGGAGGGGCATTTTTGCAAGCTGAGCAGAACCAGTACCACTGTGGCAGTGCAAACCCAACAGGGGTGAGGTCAAAGCAAAGAAACTGAAGGTTGGGGGCATTTTTGCAAGCCCAGTAGAACCAATGTCTAGCAGAACCCAGTGCCATTGTGGCAATGCCAGCTCAACAGGACTGATGTCTAGAACAGAATCACACTCCAAGTGGGGGGGGAGGGTTGCAATCCAACAGAACCAGTGCAATGTACTAGTGTCCAGGAGAACCCAGTGCAAATATGGCAATGCCAGCTCAATCACAATCCAGGTAAGGGAGGCATTTTTGAAAGCCCAGAAGAACCAGTACAATGTACAGAGTGCCCAGCAGAACCCAGTGCCAATGTGGCAATGCCAGCTCAGCTGGACTGATGTGAAGCACAGAATCACAATCCAAGCTGGGGGGGGGGGTTGCAAGCTCAGCAGAACCCATACGATGTACTAGTGCCCAGCAGAACCCACTGCCATTGTGGCAATGCCAGATCAACAGGACTGATGTGAAGTGCAGCATCACACTCCAAGCAGCGAGGGGGGTGTTGTTGCAAGCTCAGCAGAACCAGTGAAATGTACTAGTGCCCAGCAGAATCCAGTCCCACTGTGGCAATGCAAAGAAAAGAATGACTAATGCCAAAACAGAGAATCCTTGCAGTTACAATGTGCAGAATGCCCAGCAGAATGCAATGTCATTGGCATTACAAGCTTAAAAGCATTGCCCTCAAAGCACAGAGTCACAATAAATCCAAGCAAGGGGGGTATTTTGCAAGCTCTGTGCAAGAAAATGGGAAGGGAACACAGGAAGTCTGGCAAGGGGGGGGTAGTCTTGAAAGTGACATGACTAATTTGAAACTGACCAGAATGTTTCCAATACTAGAGAATTCTGCCCCCCTCCATTGCTTTGAAGTCTGGTAAACATTTGGATTGAGTGGAGACAGTCTGTCTGGAAGTGTATCCATTCACAAATTGGCATAAACCTCCACAAACAGCTTGAAAGTTAACAGAAAGCTTCTGTCGGTTGAGCTGCCACCAACTTCACTTAGCAAACCATGGACCATCCAAAGTTCATCTCAAACTTTAGTTTGTGAGCCAGTTTGTGCCCATCCATAATGGTTAGTATTTGGATGGGAGACCATCAAAGAAGCCCAGGGTCCTTACACAGAGACAGTCCATGGCAGGCCACCTCTGAACATCTCTCACCTTGAAAACCCCGCGAGGGGTTGCTATGAGTCGACTGCAACTTGACAGCACTTTCCACCACCAAAATAAAAAAATGAGATCCGCTTTTGGATTTGGGGGGGGGGGCAGCAGAACTGTTCATGATGCCATGTGCAAAATGGTTCACCAGCTGAGCTGTAGACAAAATAAGTGCTGGGGGGAAAGCAATGACAAAGAAGAAGGAAAAAAATGACTCCTCATTTTATACAAAGAGCTAATTTTCCATTAATTATGTTAGGATGCAATTAAGCATTTCATTTCCAAACTATTAAAGCCTAAATTATTTATTAATAATTATAGATCATTACCTGATACCGCTCACTCGTCAGCTTGGGAGCTGAATAATTCATCTACTCTGACATACGTTGTTTCTTCCATGAAAATTGCATTTAATCTTGCTCTCCTCCTGTGTGAATATTTATTTTTCAAGCCAAGGAAAAGAAGCCAGACTCTAGGCAAGTTTCAGCTGCACATGGAAGTCAGGCAGTCCCTAACATAGCCAGATTGTGAGGATTGTTGTAGCTCTGCACAGAGCACATGCTTTGCATGCAAAAGGTTTCTATTTCAGTGTCTGGAATCTTCACTTAAAGGATCTCAGCTTGCAGTCCTTCCTCTGCCTATGACTCTGAAGTCCTGTTCAGATGTTCAGTTTCAGTGGTACAACAATGCATAACTAGAGACAATCTTCGAAAATACTAGGTCAAGATTCTACAAATGGATTGAAGAATACAATAAATAAAGCATAGGTAAAGGTAAAGGTTCCCTTGCTCGAAAGCCAGTCGAATCTGACTCTAGGGTTGCGATGCTCATCTCCGTTTCAAAGCCGAAGAGCCAGCGCTGTCCAAAGACGTTTCCGTAGTCATGTGGCCGGCATGACTAAACACCAAGGCGCACGGAATGCTGTTACCTTCCCACCAAAGTGGTACCTATTTATCTACTTGCAATTTCTTGCTTTCAAACTGCTAGGTTGGCAGGAGCTGGAACTAGAGATGGGAGCTCACTCCATCATGCGGCACCCAGTTCTCGAACTGCTGAACTACTGACCATCCAGCCACACCGACCTTTTGCTTCTTATTCTGTTTACCTTGTTTGTTGTCAAAATCCAGGGCTTTTTTTTGTAGCAGGAACTCCTTTGCATGTTAGGCCACACACCCCTAATGTAGCCAATCCTAATGAGTTTCTGCTGTTGGGTGTGGCCTATTATGCTAATGAGTTCCTGCTGGGCGTGGCCAACTCGGGAGCCAGCCGGAACTCCGTTCCTGTGCGTTCCTGCCCAAAAATAGCCCTGGCAGTGATCAACTTTTCTTGGACATGCCCAAAGCTCCTCCTCCTCTGCAAAGTGGGGTGAGGGAAGGTAGCATTTTGCAGGGAAGAAGCTAGGAGGTGGGAGGTAAGGTGCCATCATGCCAGCAGGTAAGACTGACAGCTGCTCACACCTGAACACTCTGCTGTGCACCCCTGCCAGTGGAATGGCCTGCCTGACAAGCTCAGGAAGGTTCCCACACTATTGTCATTCTATAGAATGTGTACATTGGAATTGTTCAGGAATGCATTCTTATGGAGGGAATTCTGTGCGGTTTCATCATTTGTGGAATTCTTTTTGATTTAATTGTGTTTTTTAAAAAATGTAATTCACCTTGACTTTCTTGCAAAAAAGGAGGATTGGGAATGAAGTAAATGAATGAATGACCCCCCCCCCCCGGCCGCTTGCCATTTTTGCCCTATGACCCTGCCCCTTCTCTGCCATGTGTTCCAGTGGTCTATATGTCTGCTTGTTGCTCTTTTCTCAGCCACCATCATTATGGGCACAGCCTGTTGGATACTGTAACTCTGCATGACAGATTATCTGGGAGGGAAAGGGTTAAGAGAATTATCTCACTCAGGTACACTTGGCAGTTGGCCCCTCTCTCATTGGTTAGATTCTGAGTCTCTTTGGCTGCTGCCTGTCTTCTGTTTTCATCTTATATAGGACCTCTCTTCTTCTCTCTCTTACCTGGGCTTGGAGGTGTAGCAAGTTCTTTTTGAAGTTAATCTGTTCACAATAAGTTAAATGTACCTACATGAATATGTTATGTAAGGTGTACTTCTATTTTTGTAAGTAAAATTTCTTTATCTTGTTACCACTGGAGTCAGATCATCTGTAATTTGTTTGAACAGCATTTCCCCTTTAACTGGGAAATGTAAGGATTGGGGATACTGGACAAAGCTTCTGTGCTTCCAAGAAAAAATATATAACACTTGACCCAATACAAGACCACCCACAGGCAGTGTTCCCTCTAAGCTGAGTTAGTGTGAGTTAGCTCACAGTTTTTTAGCCTTTGGCTATACATTTTTGTCACTTCAGGAAGGAGGGCTCCAGAGCAAACTAATTCATGCAGTAGCCAAATCCCCCACTCACAACTTTAATGCCAGTAGCTCACAAAGTAAAATTTTTGTTCACAAGACTCCACAGCTTAGAGGGGAGTCTCCAATATTCACTCTGTCTTGCTAAGACTGACTCAAAGCTTCTCCTGCCTAAAAGGGCAGAGCATGGGCATTTGCTGCTGTCTGTTAGGTCAATGGGCAGACTCAGAGCCAGGCATTATAACTGGATCTTCAGCAGCTAATAAAATGCAATCAGCATCTAAAGCTGACTGGAGTGTGTGCGGCTCCATTCCTCAGTAGCCCATTAAGGAGAGTTGTAAAATGAATGGTCAGAACCATTAAATTATTCTACATGACATTTGCAAGTGAATCAGTATTGGGATATTTGTTTAATATAGCAGAGTTTGCCCAGTCATAGAAGAGTGATACTGAGTGCAGTAAATAAATCTCCCAGAGGTATATTGCTAAAAAGGTTAACTTACACTTATTCAGGTAGATCCAGTTCACATTCAGGCTGCAGTCCAAAGAAGAGAAAGAAGCCTAATCTAAAGAGTACTTTCCCTATCACAAATGGCCAGCTTGTCTGGCATCGTATGTGTGGGAGTATGAGGTCATTGTTTCTACTGGAGAGACCTGCAGATACATGTGTCTCCATGGAAGACCACCTGAACACAGAGAGAGGACAAACAGAGAGGAGGGATCAGAGGGCAGCTCCCAGGTTAAGACAAAGAGAGGCATCCCATTCAAGGAGATAACACCTGTATGCCCTTGGAGTGATGTAGTGTTCCTCAGTGCCCAGGCATGCTGAGTCGCTAACTCTGACAATCAGAGGGGCAGAGGAGCTGAAAATCTATTTCTTACCTTCTATATCCTACGTTCAACTGTGCCTGGAATGAGTTGCTATCGTGGATACTGACTCCTTCCTAGCCATAGCAAACAGTGGCAAGGTGCAAATATAACTGAAAGGCTGCTGTACACCAGGAATTTAACCTTGGGATCGGGCAAGCAGATGTTCCATTGCAGAGTCACAGCCTATCCCCTACAGTTCCTACTCCAACCACTACATTGTGTTGTCAGGAAACTAGACCCCTGTGTCAAACATAATGGGAGGGACCATGGCTTAGTGGAAGAGCACTTGCCTTTTATGCAGCTTCCTATGAGGAAAAATGGCAGGAAACAGAGCCCTTGTCCACCTCTGCCATTCATAGATAGCTGCGACACAATTTCCACAAGCAGTGTCCAAAGGTTACTCATTATTATTATGAATAACTTCCCATATAAATAGCTACTGCTGACATACCTATTTAGTGAGCATTTTTCAGGTAAGTTAGAAAAAAAGAAAAGCTTGCACATTCATAGTTTGCAATAGGAACCATCTCAGCCCCAAGAATATTTATCCTGAAAGCAACAAATGTTTGCAAAATTTATCACAATCCTTTGAAAGTGTTTTGAATAAATAAAAAGAAAGAATAGAAATCTTTAAGGTGCTCGGTATGGGAATGTGAGCAAAACCATCCCTTGTCCAATCTGAGGCGGTCCTTTATCCCTAAGCAGAGTTGCCAACTGACCTGGAGAAAAATATCCTGTCTTTTAATAGAAGCTTAATGTATGGGATTGGGCAGCTGATGCTTTTTGTGGCCGGGAGGTAATGAACATCACCTGGTAAATAACATCCCATTAAGTCTCTATGAAAGGGACTAGGGATACGGTGTTGTTTTTCTCTCCAGGCCATTGGGTAACACTACCTTTGAGAGTCAGCCATAATTCTTCTGGGGTGTAGAGAATTTTAAAGGGTTAACTGGCTGGTGATTTAAGATGTGGGTGGGGCTCCACTTCCTTCTCCCAAAAAGCAGCTGGTGGTGGTGGGGAGTAGCCTAAGCCCTATAAAAGGAAACAGTCATGCAAGGACTCTGTAAGAAGCAGTATTTATTTATTTAAGGAGGATGAGGATATAGATAGTTATTATGCTTCTGGACAAAGGTGGGGGGATTCCTTTAGCTACTACAGCAATTAAAGTTATTAGGTATGTGGTTCCTCTACTAAGGAAGGATGAAAACTTGCTCTTCCCTTTGGAATGGAATGTCTGCCTGGCTTTGAATCCAGTAAAACCATCAGCGTTCAGCACCCCATGCTCCCTCTCCCAACTCCCAAGCTGCACTTTCCTCCTCCTCCTGTTGGCAATGACTGTGATAGTAGTGTGATGCTATACCATCATTTTAAAGTGTTAGAATCAGTCTAAGCGGAAGCCTCCCCTGAATCAGCCTTTCCAGTTCCCTTCAAAGTAGGGTTGCCAACTGGGTGGGGAAGCACATGGAGATTTGGGGGGGGCTGGAGCCTGGTGAACGCAAGGTCTGGGGAGAAGAGGGACTTCAACATGGTACAATGCCATAGAGTTCACCCTCCAAAGCATCATCATCAAAGAAGATGATGGCAAAGGGTCCTTCTGTCAATTTGCATGAGGTAACCTAGGTCAAGCCCACAGGACACAATCCTGTGCAATATTTTTATGTAAGCCACCCTGAGCCTGCCTTGGTGGGGAGGGCCGGGTACAAATCAAATAAATCAAATCAGCTGTTTTCTCCAAGGGAACGGATCTCTGTAGTCTGGAGATCTGTTGTAAAAGTGGGGACTCTCCAGCCCCCACCGGGAGGTTGGCAGCCCTAAAGGCTGGGCCTGGCCAGGCAGCTGTAGAAAACTGGCTGTGGTGGAAAACTGGTGTTGATTGAGGTAACCCTTGGCCTGTTCTTGAGTCCTTCAATCTTAATCACAAGCAGCAGTTCTGGGGCGACTGAAAGAGAACAGCTGGGCTGGTGGTGAGGTAAAATGCTGTCCAGAATTGCTCTTTCAAAGAGAGGTCATTGGTTGCCCTAGCAACCTTCAGCAGAAGGAAACTGCCTGGTCCGGCCAGTCACAAATAGGCCGCTGCCAGGCAAGAGGACTGAGCCACTTCCAGTTCTCCTGCCCCTTCCCCAGCTGTAATGAAAATGACAATGCATGAAAACAAAATAAGGCACCATAAAGATAGGTGTGTGCATAACAACTAGTCATGAAACTTAAATATCTAACTTTGAAGCCCCCTTTGAGCTCAGCTCCCAGGGCAATTGGCCCCTCTGCCCTCTTTCTCTGATTGTCACCTGTCTCTCCGTGTTCAATAGAGCTCCAACATGTGGTAAAATCCTGCTTCCTGCAAACTGTGGCTACACAAGTGACAATATGTGGTGACTCAGGCTGCAGTCTTAATAACACGTCCCTTGGAGTAAGCCCCATTGAAGAAAACAGGACGTACTTCTGAGTAGACCTCCCAAGGATTGCTATGTCAGTCTGCCTTGTCCCCGTGTATGCTGACAGTTAACCAATATGGTCACACTGGATACTTCAGACCATGTGTAATGAGATGAAGGCTGGGCCAGGATTGGTCATTTCTTCATGTTTCATATCTGCTTTTCTCTCTGATTGGGGACCCAAAATAGTTTTCCTTGACATTGTTCCCCCCTCCTTTATTTAATCCTCACAACAGCCTTGTGAGGGTAGGTTCGACTGATAGATTGCCTACTCACTTTCTCTTTTTGCAGCTCCTCCTAGGGGAGGTGAAGGAACTGTACCTTGAAGGTCTGCCAGGTGAGGAGCCCTGCCCTGAAAGAATCATAGCATCTGCTACTCGACAGAAGTTTGGCAGCTTCTTCCAGGAGTTGGGATATTTCCCTTGAAAGTTTCAGAGGGACACTGCCAAGGGACGATCCTTTTGATCCTGGACTTAGAGGATATGTGAGGGTGTGGGTGACAGTTTCTTTATACTGTAAATCCAGTTGTTGGGATAAATGGGAACTAGCCTGCTAGTCAGATACAGGGAATCCTTCTGCCCTGAATGGCAGGGATGTGATGAGAATATACTGTTCTTCAATGGCTCCAATCCTTGTTAGATGACAGACATGGTGACAGCAGACTGTTATACTTTAGCCTAGCATTCTGCACCATTCCATCTAGTCTCCCATGGTGTTTATCATCTAAATAAAACCAGTGGGAGAAGTAATCTGGATAACAGTGGCATCCATTAGCCAGTTACACTTTACTTTGCCCCCTGCCACACGGGGGTGGGGGGGTGGGGAGATGGCCAAAGTGCGGCTTTTTAAAGCCGCACCAAAAGAAACACGCGGTGGCAGGATCACATAGATCCCCTGAGCTGCTGCGCAGTTCCTCCCCGGCACGATCAGATGCCAGGTGGGGGGGAGCTACTGAACTGTGCATGTGTACGCGTGCACAGTTTGGCGGGGAGCCTGGATTGCTCCAGACGACGGGCGCGGCGGAGATCCCACGGCCACGCTTGCTGCGGTGATCCCACGGCCATGCTTGCTGTGGTGTTCAGGTAAGTCCTCCTCTGTAGGAGGTTCTTTTTTGCAGCGGCTTTTCCGGGTTAAGGGCCGGATCGGGGACGGTGCGCACCGCTTCCCAGATGTTGCGGTGAGATCGCGCCCGTTTGCTGCACCCCCAATCCGTCCCTCTCCCCGGGCCAAAATCTCCCGGTTGACCGGGGCCTTTATCTGTTTTTTCTATCACACTCAGAGGATGTAGTGGAAACCCTTAATTTATTTTGCTTATTTATGTGGGCATTTCTGTGCTGCTTTTCTCATTAAAGAGACTCAGTGGCTTACCAAAGTTCCAAAATATGATTACAACAACCAGTTCAAACAATGCAATTTAAATGATCAGAACAAATAAAATGGAGAACATACAAATATATCCTGGGCTGATCCTGGTACACTGAGTGACATTATGTAAGCTCTTTCCTCTTTGGCTTTTACCTCTGACTCACTCTGGGATCTAACTACCTGCAAGCAGAGGAGGCTTAGTTCAGCTGCTGCTAGTAAGGAAGCATGTTCATGCTTACTGTCTCCGCTAATTGGTGTTGAAGGGCTGGATGTGAGCAAACAAATGGAAACTTAATCCAGGAATGACACAGCGGTTATGGGTTGAATGTAAAACTGATTGAGAATGAGTTTTACAGCCTGATCTAGGGATGCAATATAACAGCTGGCACTGGTTCACTGGTTCACCAACTATGGCTATTCCTGGGATGAGGTTATCTGGCCCCAATAATATCCACATTGGATTATCATAGCATATTATTCATAGGGCTGTCTTTACAGACTGTCTAGAAGCTTCAGTTGGTCCAAAACATGACAGCAAAGGTTCTGATTGGAACTCAATAGGGCAATTATATCACTCCAGTTCTATGTTTGCAGCATGGGTTGCCAGTTTCTTCCTGAACTCAGTTCAGAATGCTTGGGTTGACTTTTAAAATCCTGGGGCTGACCTTTAAAATCCTAAATGGCTCGGGGCTGGGATACCTGAAGGATTGCCTCTACCCATGTGAGCCTGACAATGTCCTGAAGCTGTAAGGTGGTATTCTGCTTTGGGTTCCTTTGATGAAAGAATCAGGGATGGTTAGCACATGGAGCAGTGGGCTTTCTCTGATGACTTCCAGATTGTAGAATTACCTGACCCAGCAACTTCACTTTACTCCTCTGGCTTCTGGCCTTCCAGAATAATGAAGTCTGTTTTATTCAAGAAGATGTTGGACCATTTTATTCTCTGACCCGTCTTTTTTTTTTTAAGTTATGCTGATTTTACCATCAGTTTTAAATTCTTTTACTGCCTGCTGTTTTATCATCCCATACTACTGCTGTTTTATGAGCTGTTTGCACTGTTTTATGATTTATTAGCTGAATTATTAATGCTGTGCGTTTTTATGACGTTTCATGCACTTATCCTTAGTTTTAGCTCTGTTTGCTTTTTATTAACTTATTTTAATAGTCTTATGACCTATTTATATTGTAAACCACACGGGGGGGTTTTAAAGAAGAGAACAGTGGGATATAAATTTTCTAAAATAAAAAAATGAATATTTAGATAAAACAGATACAATTAGATGCCTTGGTTGTTCATGATGCAGGGAAGCCTCAGTGGGATGGTCTGGATTTATGAAATGAAGGCTCCTGGCTGGGGATGCTGGAAGGGTTATTTCATGCCATGGGTTCCCCTTCTGCATGATGGGGTTAATAATCATTCCTTTCCTCCAGCAGATTGGAACCATGGTGGGGGGAGTCTGTATCTAGGACCTCCAATTGCATTGATGTCACTAATAAAAGAAGTATTTGCAAAAACATTTTCCAATTAATTCTAGGAATCTTGAATGAGAGAAGTGGGTGGGAAAGGGAGGAGAGTAGACTTCGTCTAGCATAGTTTTATTTTTTCCACATCAACTCTTGGTTGAAATACAAGGGTGAGTGTTTCAACTGGCTTTTAAACTTAATTATGCTCATGTTTCTCAGCCAGACTTTATTGAATCGTATGGTGTAAACTATAAACAAACACTAAAAATCCGGCTGTGTTGAATGCTATGAGCAACAAAATGATCTTTAAAGATCAAATATTTATTTCAAAATCCCTGGAGCCTACCCTCTTCTGCATAAAAGTCAAAAGCTGGCGATCTATTTCTCTTAGGCAGGGAGAGTATGAATCTCTCTCTGATTAGAATATGCACAAACAAATTAGCTTGGTCTTCATGCAGCGGCGAACGCACTTCTGATGACTCCACGAATGCATAATTGAAAGGCTTGAGGAGGCTGTCTCAGCAGTGGTGAATCATCTTCTTGCATCTTGACATAAATAATCAAAGTGGCAAGTGTTTAGACTGGGCGAAAAGCTTCACTTCCCAATGGCTCCTCAGTTCTTCTGAGCAGCCTCTCATTAAACCTCCTGAGTCTGAAGGCAAGCTTTTGATACCATGGAGTGGGAAAAGGAGCCAAATCACTTGGGACAGAATGGAGATAAACAGGTGTGTGATCAATTAACTGCCACAGCCCTTCAAACTACCCCCTGTGGCCCTTTCATTTCTTCTCTTGTTCCTCACTCACTTTTCAAAAAATCTTGAATGATCCGTATAGATCAGGCACCCACTATATCACATGTGCGGTAAAGAAGACCATAGTGACCAAGGCTGGGTCTCCAAAGTCCTCTGAAAGGCAAAATCTGCTTGCATGACTCCAACCAATTCCTCTCCCTTTAGGGACTGGAGTCCCAGAGCCAGTTTAGGAGAGAGGGATCAGAACTGAACCCTCGGAGGCTTTATTCTGGGTTTTTAATAAGGTGTGTTATTCTGAAAAAGCTGAGTACCACTAATTGTTTCCTTAAGAGAACTATGGGACACCCCAGAAAAGCAAAGGGAGTGAAACTTTGTCTGTGGTGCTGAATGTCCATGAGGGTGCTTTGCATCTCTTTGAGCATTAACAATTTCGTTGAAGATAAAGAAATCTGCAAGTATATACTTAGTCCAGGATGAGTGGGATGTCTTATTAGACATCTAACTAAAAGGGCAATCTTGTGGGAAAGGTGGAGGCTTGGGATTGACACCTTAAGACTTGTTCCTACTATCTGAATTGATCTTACCCACATGGAATAAATCAATGGTGCGACCTCATCTGGAATACTGTGTGCAATTCTGGTCACCACACCTTAAAAAGGATATTATAGCTTTGGAAAAAGTGCAGAAAAGGGGAACTTGAATGATAAAAGGGTTGGAACACTTTCCCTATGAGGAAAGGTTAAGGCGCTTAGGGCTCTTTAGCTTGGAGAAACAACGACTGAGGGGTGACATGATTGAGGTTTATAAGATTATGCATGGGAAAGAGCAGGTAGAGAAAGAGGTACTTTTCTCCCTTTCTCACAGTACAAGAACTCGTGGGCACTCCATGAAATTGCTGAGCGGTCGAGTTAGAACGGATAAAAGGAAGTACTTCTTCACCCAAAGAGTGATTAACACTTGGAATTCACTGCCACAGGAAGTGGTGGCGACTACAAGCATGGACGGCTTCAAAAGGGAATTAGATAAGCATATGGAGCAGAGCTCCATCAGTGGCTATTAGCCACAAGGTATAGATAGGGACTCTGGGGCAAGTGATGCTCTGTCATCTTGGTGCTTGGGGGGGGGTCAACAGTGGGATGGCTTCTAATGTCCTGGCCCCACTGGTGGACCTCCTGATGGCACTGGTATTTCTGGCCACTGTGGGATACAGAGTGTTGGACTGGATGGGCCTTTGGCCTGATCCAACATTGGCATCTCTTATGTTCTTATGTTCTTATGAAGCTCACAGAAACCAGTGGGGAAGCATTAAAATCTCCTGGGACTTTCAGAGAAAGGTTGTATTACTTTGGCAGGAAATAATTGCAAAGGGAGACTCCAGCTGGATGCTGCAGAGTTCATATGCAGATTTGACAACAGCAGACATGGACTGAATAAGAACTTTGGGTGGTTTGCACATTAGAAAAAAAGCAATTGTTCCTTCTTATAGGGTTATATATGCTATTAAGATTCTTCCTGTTTTGGCAGTTCCTCAACACTTGGGAGTGGTCTGCTGCACCCACTACGAGTGGATTGTTGACTTGTTTGACTGAGTCTTCTTTTAATCTCTGCAACGTAATGCAACATACCTTGTCCTAGGAAAGTGGGCCTTCTGTCCTCACTGAACAGGAGCTTCTAATGGCCCCTTCATGCTCTTCTGCTGGGTCTAGCCCCAAATATAATTCTATCTCATAATGGATTATAGTGCTTCATAATCTGATATAGCAGGTGTCGTGAAAGACATAATCAATGTGTTGGAGAGGAGGGATTTGGAACATGAGCTAGGTGCTGTAAGACCTTGTAGCTGAGAACCAGGCTTGCCCTCTCCCTGTCATTAACTTTTATACACTGGCCCAGAGGGCTCTTGGTCTTCATCATTTGACCTGAGGATCATCATAGCCAGGAACTGGAAGGAAAATCTGCTGGCAAAGAAAGTCAGAGAGAGAGAGAGGGGGAGAGGAAGAGGGAGAGAGAGAGAGAGAGAGAGAGAGAGGTGCCTGCACTCAGAAGTCCTTTTCCCCTTTCTCCTACTTGCTTAGATTATGTTTGGGAAGAAAATTGGCATACATATAAAGATGAGGTGCCAAAAGGCTCTTTCTTATTTCACTCACTTTCAGAATTTTCAGAAGTACTGAGAATACCACAGCAAGGTTTGTAACAGTGTACCACTTTCCATTTGAAGTGAGCTGGTCCCTTGGAATGTTGATGGTGAATTAACCCTGAAGTTCCATGAATATATTATTTTGTGAAAAGGAGGAAGGGAGGACTGGAGAGACTTGCATGGCAGAATAAAACCTAGGTAATTGTCATTAGGAATGGGCATGAACTGGCTCACAAACTGAGGTTTCTGACAAATTTTGGCTGGTTCATAGTTTGCAAAGCGAAGTTTGTAGCAGTCAACCAGCATGAACTTTCCATAAACTTTCATGCTGTTCCTGAGGGTTTGTGCAGGTTTATGAATGGATACATTTCCAGACAGACTATCTCTGCTCAAACAAAATGTTAACCAAACTTCAAAGCAACAGGCAGAGCTGAATTCTCCAGCCTTAGAAACACTGTTGCCAGTTTCAAACTAGTCATGTCAGTTTCAAATGTCCCCCCCCCCTTTGCCCACATTACTTTCTTGCACAGAGCTTGTAAAAACCCACCTCCTTTGCTTGGATTTGTGATGCTATGCTTTGAGATCAGTCTTTTTAAACTTGCAATCCCAGTGACACTGGGTTCTCCTGGGCAGTCTGTGATTGCACTGGTACTGCTGGGCACTCTGTACATTGTACTAGTTCTACTGAGCTTGCAAAAATGCCCCCCTTGCTTTTATTGTGATTGAGCTGGCATTTCCACATTTGCACTGGGTTCTGTTGGGCAATGGTACATTGCACTGGTTCTGCTGTGTTTCCAGCCTGCCCCCGCCTTGCTTGGAATGTGATTTCTACGCTTAACATGAGTTCTGTTGGGTTTGCACTGCCACAGTGGCACTGGTTCTGCTGGGCACATTACATTGGTTCTACTAGGCTCACAAAAATGACCCCCACCACCTTCAGTTTCTACTGCAGAGATTCTCTGGGACTTTAGAAACAATTTATTTATTTATTTCATTTATACCCCGCCCTCCCCGCACGCGGGCTCAGGGCGGCTTACATGGCAATGTACAATGGAGGGTGGGGCACCTTCTTTGGGGGGGGGCATATCAGACCCTGTAAACCCAATCCTCAACAAATTAGAGGGCAGGTAGAGGAGTCAGCCAGAGATCTCCTGTGAGTTTGGCATCTCTAGCTTGCACAGGATCTGTTCTATACACTCCTGAACCTGCACCTATCATTTCCCCTGAAAGCACTTTCCTGGGGGCACCTTCTTGGGGGGGGCATAACTTGGACCCCATAAAATGCAATAATCAGCAAACCTGGAGGGCAGGTAGAAGAGAGTCAGCTGGAGATCCCCTGTGAGTTTGGTGTCTCTAGCATGCTTGTCACGAACCTCCCAAACTGAACTGGTTCATTTAGCCTTTAAAAGTTTGTGATGGTTTGTGGTTGGACCACCTTGACTTTGCAAGGTCGGACCACCTTGCCTTGAAGGCCTGTCTGAATGTTTCACTCTGACCCTGTTTGGGCAGTGAGCGCATTTTAGCTCGCCTGCGGAGCCAAAAGGACCCTATGTGGCTTCAGATGGCTCCCCAGGATCCAATGCCCCCCGGCAGCTCATTAGATGAGCTTGTAGAGGATTGGCATAGCCGACTCTTGACAGCCATCAATGAGACTGCCCCTCATGCCTTCCATGCCCTCACTCTAGGCTCACTCCATGGTTTACCCAGGAGCTGTGGCTGATGAAGCAAGGGCTAAGATGGCTAGAGAGACAGTGGCGGCATGCCCGCAACAAAGCTACAAGAATATCTCATAGGACGTTTATGAGATCCTATGAGGTGGCAGTCAAAGCCGCAAAGAGAGAGTACTATGCGGCGGTGATTGCATCTGTGAGCTCACACCCAGCCCAATTGTTAGAACGATTCAGTTCATTACTGCCCTGCCAAAAGGCAGACCAAATGCTAGGGAATTGGATATTGGCTGTGAGGCTTCTGCGAGCTATTTCGCAGATAAAGTATTATCACTCCACTGCGACCTTCCTGCTACAGTGGAGACAGTGAGCAAACTTGAGGCTCCATGCATGTCTTCTAGTCAGGTTATGGATCATTTCAGTCCACTCAGCCTAGAGGAAGTTGACAAATTGCTCCTGTTTGCCCCATCACTAGGTGGCTAATCAAAGCTGGCCACGATGGGTTTTGAGGTGCCCGAAGGGAGATTATTAACAAGTCCCTCTCAGAGGGATTGTTCCCTGGGGCACTTAAGGAAGCGGTGGTCCATCCTCTCTTGAAAAAGCCATCCTTGGATCTGGCCGAATTGGCAAATTACTGGCTGGTTTCCAACTTGCCCCGTTTGGGCAAGATAATAGAGAGGGCTGTGGGAACTCAGTTACAGAACTTTTTGGATGATGCTTCCATTTTAGATCCCTTCCAGTCTGGTTTTTGCCCAGGCCATGGGACGGAGATGGCACTGGTCACCCTCATGAACTACCAATGGAGGCATCTGGATCGGGGCAGATTGGCAGTGCTGTTGCTGTTGGACCTGTTGGCAGCGTTCGACATGGTAGACCATCAGCTACTGACCCACCACCTCGCTGACACTGGATTCCAGGGGTTTGCCTTGCAATGGCTTGCCTCCTTCCTCCAAGGCTGGAGACAAAGGGTGGCGCTGGGGGAACAGCTATCCTGAAGGCACCCAGTGGGCTGTGGAGTGCCCCAAGGGCTGGTGCTGTCCCCAATGCTTTTTAACATCTATATGTGCCCCCTTGCCCAGATTGCCCGGAGGCATAGGCTGGGATGTCACCAGTACACAGATGACACCCAGCTCTATCTGTTGTTGGGTGGCTAGTCTGACTCCAAACTGGAAGATCTGGGCCGGGTGCTACAAGCTGTGGCTGGATGGCTTAGACTGAGCTGACTGAAATTGAGTCCGATGAAGATGGAGGTCCTGGGCCTGAGCTGGGGCGGCCCGAGGGTAGGGATCCCACTCCTGACCTTTGATGGGATACTGTTGGTGCCAGTGCCAGAGGTTAGGAGTCTGGGAGTGCTCCTGGAATCCTCCTTAACAATGGTGTCCCAGATACCAGCCACTGCCAAATCAGCCTTTTACCACCCTCAGCTGATCAGTCAGCTGGTTCCCTTCCTCGAACATAACAGCTTGGCAACAGTGATCCACGCAATGGTCACCTTGAGATTGGACTGCTGTAATGCTCTCTACGGAGCTGCAGTGGCTCAAGTGGTTAAGACGCTGAGCTGCAGGCTGTGGAAGGTCGGTAGTTCAGCAGTTCGAGACCCGAGTGTGCCGCATGACGGAGTGAGCTCCTGTCTCTAGTTCCAGCTCCTGCCAACCTAGCAGTTCGAAAGCAAGAAATTGCAAGTAGCTAAATAGGTACCACTTCAGTGGGAAGGTAACAGTGTTTCGTGCGCCTAGGTGTTTAGTCATGCCGGCCACATGACCACGGAAATGTCTTTGGACAGCGCTGGCTCTTCGGCTTTGAAACGTAGATGAGCACCGCAACCCTAGAGTCGGATTTGACTGGCTTTCGAGCAACGGAACCTTTACCTTTAATGCTCTCTACATGGGGCTGTCCTTGTCTCAAATTCAGAAGCTGCAGCTAGTGCAAAATGCTGCGGCCAGACTTCTGATGGGTGTCCCTGTTATGTAGTGGGTTGCCGCATGGATAAACGACAGACAACAACGTAGTGCATAGCACGCTTTATTAGGCACACAACAAGACATGCGGACAAACGGCCGGCAGGCCAACTATATACACACCCGGGGGACCACCCCTTGGTCCCATTGGCGGGGTTTAATCTCCCGCCACGGTCCCATTGGTTCCCCCAGTGGAGGGACTAGGATCCTAGTCCCTATTGTTGTTCTGGGCTGAAGCTCAAGCGTGTGCGCTGGCCTCCGGTGGCGGTCAGAGGACACTACATCCCTCCCCCCATAGTCCAGAACCTCCCCTATGTAACATAGTCTTTGAGGTACGAAGGGGGCCTTCGTGCCCTAGCGGATCATCTGGGGGTCTGTGCAGGTACCTCCGGGGTTCCGCCCCCTGGGCCGGGATCCGGAAGTGTTGCAGGGGCCTCCACAGCCGCTGCCTCAGATTCCGGGGTTGTGTCAGCGGTTGTCGGGGGTTGGTTGTCCTGAAGTGGGCACTCTGGCGCGGCCACGGCCCTTTCTGGAGTCTCAGCGGGATCCCCGTCTAGGACCGCCCGCTGTCTTGGTTCTTCCTCCGTAGCATCCTCGGGAAGCATTCTCCACCTGAGCTGGTCGATATGCCTCCTGAGGACCTGTCTGCATTTGGTGGACACCTCATACATGACAGTGCCCGTTGGCAAATGAAGGCGCCCGCGGAGCCACTCCGGGCCTTTGCCAAAGTTCCGGGCAAAGATGGGTTCCTCGGGGAAGAACCCGCGTGGCGCTTCCCTCTGCTCGGTGGAGTTCCTCTGGCTCGGGGCCCGGTCGGGGTGCAAGCGGTCTAAAAGGATCGTTGGTCTCCGGACCATTAACAGCTCGGCGGGGCAGCAGCCGCTCACTGGGTTTGGCGTCGTTCGCTGCGCCAGGAGGAATCGGGCAATGCGGAATTCCCAGTCCCCTTCCGATAGGCGGCTGAGGGCCTCCTTCGCGGTCCGGACCATGTGCTCCGCTTGACCGTTGGTCGCCGGATGGAAGGGTGCTGTCCTGATGTGCTGGATCAGGTTGCCTCTGAGGAATTGCTGGAACTCCTCGGAAGTAAACGCCGTCCCGTTGTCGGGCAGACCGTGTGTGGCAAAAATCTTCCGGAGGGCTCGGATGGTTGCTTTGGCAGACGTTGCGGAGACGGGACTGATCTCCAACCACTTGGTGCAGGAATCCACCGTCACCAGAAACAACAGTCCATGAAATGGTCCGGCAAAGTATATGTGGAGCTGTGACCACGGGGTGCAGGTGGATTCCCAAGAGGAGTGTGGTGCCCCTGGCGGGCTGGGTCGCACGGCTTGGCAGGTCTGGCACCGCTTTACCCACGCCTCTACCTCTGCGTCGATGCTGGGCCACCAGACGTAGCTTCTGGCCAGTCCTTTCATCCTCACGATGCCCGGATGTGCCTCGTGTAGAGCCCGCAGGACTCCTTGGCGCAGGGCGCTGGGGACCACGACCCGGTCTCCCCACAGTAGGCAGCCCTTGTGAGCCGACAGTTCATCTCTGCGGGCCTTGAAAGCTGCAAACTCCAGCCCTTCCACCCTCGTAGCCCCCCCCCTCACCACCCAGCTCAGTACCCGGGATATAATGGGGTCTCGGGCCGAGCGGCGGGGGACGTCCGCTGCCTGGAGGGGGGGATCAGGGAGATCCTCCACCTGGAGGACCCGATGGACGGGGGCCGGGTCATCCACGATGTCTGGCAGGGGAAGTCAGCTCAGGGCGTCTGCGTGGCCCATGGCCTTCCCGGGACGGTGCTCAATGCGGTAGTCATAGGCCGCCAGGAAGATGGTCCATCTCAGGACGCGCGGGGAGATGACTTGGGGTGTCCTGCGGTCCGGCGCGAACAGGCCGAGGAGTGGGTGGTGGTCGGTGGCGATAGTGAAGGGCCAGCCATAGACGAAGTCGTGGAACTTCTTGACCCCGGCCACGATTGCAAGTCCCTCGCGATCTATCTGAGCGTAGTTCCGCTCTGCCGCAGATAGAGTGCGCGAGTAATACGCGACCGGGACCTCTCGACCATCAGGTAAGCGATGGGCCAGCACTGCTCCAACTCCGTAGGGTGAGGTGTCGCAAGCCAAGACCACCGGCAGCGACGTCAAAGTGGGCCAGGACCGCGTTGGAAATCATCAGTTCCTTAATGTTCCGGAACGCGGCGGCCTGGCGGGGCCTTCACACCCACGGGGCCTGCTTGTCCAGTAGTCGATGGAGTGGTTCCGCTACCACCGCCTTGTGGGGAAGAAAGGCGTGGTAGAATTCAGGATTCCTAAAAATGCCTGCAGTTCTACCTTAGACTTCGGCGGCTGTGCCTCGACAATCGCTTTCACCTGTTCCCGGGTTGGGTGGAGGCCCTCCGCGTCCACCGAGAACCCTAAAAAGTCCACTGATGGCACTCCCAGGCGGCACTTGTCCAGCTTTACTTTCAGGCCAGCGTCCTGGAAATTGCTGAGCCCGGCGCGGAGGCGATCAGCGAAGTCGGCTGGTGTGGCGGTGGCGATCATCACATCATCGAAGAAGGTTGTGACGCCGGGGATCCCTTTGAGGAGAGAGTCCATCAGTTGCTGGAATAGCCCCGGGGCCACGCTTACCCCGAATTGCAGTCGTTTAACACGGAATGCCCCTCGGTGGGTAACGATCGTTTGCGCCTCTGCCGTTGCCTCATCTACTGGCAACTGCTGGTATGCTTGGGCGAGATCCAGCTTGCCAAAGATCTTTGCCCTGCCCAAGGTGGCCAGAACGTGGCTGACTACAGGGACTGGGTATGCGTGGTCCTGTAGCGCCTTGTTCAGCGTACATTTATAGTCCGCGCAGATGCGGACTGCCCCATTCAGCTTCTTTACCACGACTATGGGAGTCTCCCACGCCGCGTGGGAGACTGGTTCCAGGATGCCTTGAGCTACTAGGCGGTCCAGTTCCACGTCGATCTTAGTCTTGACCGACAACGGAACCGTCCTGGCACACATTCTAATGGGGGCCACCAAGGGATCTAAGCGCAAGGACACCGGGGGGCCCGTATACCGGCCCAGAGAGTCATCAAACACGGCAGGAAACTCTTGGCAAATTCACTTGAAGTCCTGGGTTGTGCATGCCTGTACTCCCTCTACCGTGATTCCCAGGGGCTCGAACCAGGCCCGGCCTAGTAAACTGACTAGGTCGCCCTCGACCACGATCAAGTCCAGGTTCCTTTTAAGGTTCTTGAACTGCACCCGGAATGTTCCCACTCCCTTGATCGGCACCTGGTTTCACTGGAAGTCCATTAGCGTCACCTGGGCTGGCCGCAATTGGGGTCCCCCCTTTGGGCAAAGGCGTTTCAGCGTTGCCGCGGAGATTATTGAAGCTGCGGAACCCGAATCCACCTCCATTTCACAAGGGGACCCCTCTATTTTTACGATGGCCCTGAACTTAGGGGTGGGGGATTTGCCGGGGAGTTTCAGTACCTTCTCCGCTGTGTGGGTGAGGAGGTAGAGGTCCTCGGCGCCGGCGTCCTCTTCGAAGTGTGCCTCGGCTCTTTGGCGTGCTGGCTGGGGCCGTCCGGATGGCTTGCCTCTGCAAACTTTTGCGATGTGGCCCGTGCGGCCACAGCTGCGGCAAGTGACGTTTCGGAACCGGCAGGTCTTCTGATCGTGCTGGTCCCCACAGCTGGCACACGTGGTTGCGCTGGGATGCTGGCGGCCGGTGCTCACGTTCGTAGCTGGAGTGCGGTGCGGTGCTTGGGTGTTCTGCCGGGGCCCTCCGTAGGCCCTGTGGACGTCCTGCTCTTCGGACTCGTCTGGCTGTTGGATCCCCAAGCATCGAGAATAAATCCACGTTTTCAAGAAAAGCAAAATTTATTTCAAAGCGTTGAAGACATACTCAAACACGTTCTTTGTTAGAACTGGGGATACACAGTTAGGTCAAGCATAATAAAGGAAATTCAAACAGATACAGATCCAATGAATAGCATTCCCGCTGGCGGGCTAATGAAACGGTTGCGCGCCCAGTCCATGGGAACCAGGCAGAACATCAGACAAAACACAGGTGCAGTACTCATGAGAAAAGCAATAGGCAAGCATTACAGCATCTTCTCCCCCACACAACCTCCAGCAGTTATCTTGTGCATTCCAACGCAGGAGCAGGATGATAGAAAACAAGCCGGGTGCAACAGGGAAAGGATATGTACACCGGACTTGGCGCCTCTGACCCAGGCTGGCCAGTCCTGCGGGCGGGCTATGTCGAAGGGCGGAAGCAGCCCTAGTCCAGGAGCGGTTGCCATCATGCGCGTTGGAGGGGTTGCGGGAGAAGCGGTCTCGCTGGCAGGATTCATCGGATCAGCTGCTTCACGTTCTCCTGGTCCCTCGCGACGGCCCGGCTCAGATGCGGCTGAATCCCACCTTCGTCGCCACTGTTATGTAGTGGGTTGCCGCATGGATAAACGACAGACAACAACGTAGTGCATAGCATGCTTTATTAGGCACACAACAAGAAATGCGGACAAACGGCCGGCAGGCCAACTATATACACACCCGGGGGACCACCCCTTGGTCCCATTGGCGGGTTTTAATCTCCCGCCACGGTCCCATTGGTTCCCCCAGTGGAGGGACTAGGATCCTAGTCCCTATGGTTGTTCTGGGCTGAAGCTCAAGCGTGTGCGCTGGCCTCCGGTGGCGGTCAGCGGACACTACAGTCCCTATGCGGGAGCACATCCAGCCTGTGCTGAAGCCATTGCACTGGTTGCCAATAGCATGCCGAATTCGCTTCAAGGTGCTGGTTTTTACCTTTAAAAATCTTTATGGTCAGGGGCCAGCATACCTGAGGGACCGCCTTCCCCACATGTTCCCCAGAGAGCACTGCAATCAGGTTCCCAAAATCAACCGGCCCTCCCAGGTCTCAAGGAGGCCAGGCTGGCTATAACCAGGGCCAGGGCTTTCTTGGTGGTGGCTCCATTCTGGTGGAACGAGCTCCCAGAAGAGATCAAGGCCCTGTGGGACCTTATGCAGTTCCTCAGGGCCTGAAAAGGACAGCTCTTCCACCAGACTTTTAATTAAGGAGCTGCCAGACTTTTAATTAAGGATAGAGGACCCTGCCCCCTGGAGTCTCCAACAATAGCCTGTGGCTGCCGCTTAAAGGAAAGTTTCATGAGCTGACTGTGAGAATAGATCATTGAGTAATGGCTGTCATTGTTAAATAATAATAATGATTACCAGCACTTTATATTTTCAGGTGGTTTTAGAAGGTTTTATGACTGTTTCAACTGTTATTTATGTGTCTTATTTTTATGTAAGCTGCCCTGTGCTGGCTAGGGCTGCCAAGCCGCGGCGGGGGATCCGCACATCTTCACAGGATCCCTGCCGCGGGGGACAGTGATAGGTGTTGCACCGCCATCGCCAGGATGTGACACTACGCGTCGCTCTGGCAACGGGGCTGTTTGGAGTCCCATTGCCAGAGCGACGCGTAGCATCACATCCTGGCGACGGGGGTGCAACGCCTATTTTTGTCCCCCGCGGCAGGGATCCTGTGAAGACGTGCCGATCCCCTGCCGTGGCTTGGCAGCCCTAGTGCTAGCCTTGGCTGGGAGGGTGGGGTATAAATTTGATAGATAAATAAATAAATTTTCCCGGTTCATGACCATCCCTAATTTTCATGCTGTAGCTTATATCTTGGGTCCAGTAAGAATGGATCTTCTGGCTCACGCACTCTCATTTCGTCAAATAACACGTGAGCAACCACTTGCTAGTGGATCCTGACAGAAGGAGATAACTCATTTACAGTCAAATATCTGCAGAGGCAGACTGTGAAATTATAGCGGTCCTGAGCCAAGCTGAACCAAGATGCCCCCATGGTGCTGGCAATGCTTACATGAGTCATTATGCTCCAATGTGGTCTGAGCATTCCCTGCAATGCTACCAGCATCATGAGAAGCCCTTGGCTCAGTTTGCTGTTGGTGTCCTCCAGGATATTTTCTTGGCAAGTTAAAGGGCCACCCCCCCCAGAATATCTATACATTTCTAAAAGTCATTAAGGAAATATCCAAGAAACAACAAAGCTAGGAAAGAAAAAGCCCACACGGTTCCCCAGTACTCTTAGTGTGCAAGTCCTTCTTCACATGGTTTGAAAGCTATATGATTTACTTTTTCTTTCCTTACAGTGTTTATTGCTTTTGTGTCATTTGAAGATTATTTATAACAATTATGCGAGGAGAAAAAGTGCCATAAACTGGGGGTAATTTACTGTAAAATATCTGAAATGCAAACAAAAACAAGGAGAAACAAAAAAACCCATCAACCAAACAGTGCATAACTGTCACAATACAAGTGCTCCATAAAAAAGTCCTTGGATTTACACATACTTCCAGGCCCCACCAGCCAACAAAACACATTTATCTCCTGTCAATTTATGAATTCACTTTGGGGACGGGTAAGGGGAAAAGATTCATTTGAATGTTTTTGGAAGAATTCTGTTCCCCCTTTTTCATCCATGCAATTGTGATTACTGGTGATATAATTGCAGCAAAAAGAAACAGAAGTCCAGTGGCACCTTAAAGACTACCACCTTTATTCCAGCATGAACTTGGAGTCAGAGCTCGCTTCTTTAGATGTTATGAAGAGGAAATCATGTTCCATATTTTTATAGGGAAAATTATTGACGGGGAGAGGGGAAAGAGAGGCGGTAGGCACAGAGATGCAACCATATCCCACTTTTTAATATAATTGTGGTCCCTGTTACTAACTGATCCCAAGAAAAAGCTTAAAAATGCAGGTTTAAATTATACATATGTTGCAGAAATGTTTGATGCAACATTTCCCAGTCTGTGATGTTTACACCAACCCTTACAGACATCTAGCTACATGAGCATTTTGTCACAGAAGGATGGTGTGCAAAAAAGAAAATATTGGAGCTGAATTTTATTTATTTTATTTTATTTTATTTTATATTTAGATTTATACCCCGCCGTACCCTGTAGGCTCAGGGCGGTCAGAAACAGGGCTGCCAAGAGCCATGGGCCCCTGGACAAAGATTCCACCTCCCCCCACCCTGGTATAACCCAGATCCAAATCATGTGTCTAATTTTGTGATTTTTTAATTTGCACATACATACATATGTGTGCCAATATGTGACACACTTCTTACATCTGATGACGTGGGCTGTAGTTCACAAAACTCCATATCACAATAAATCTTTAGTAAGGAATCAGTAAGGAATCTGTTTAAGTTTACTGTGTTCCTTAACCTCATACAAAACCTGAAATTATGTAGTGGGGCTGGATGAGAAATACTGGGATCACTGAGACTAATTTTGCAGATATCGTTTCTAAAAAGATAAGGCCATTTGTCATATAGCATGAAACTTAATGTCTACAGTAGGAAAGTCACTTTTACAAAGGGTTATTAGATGACCTACCAACACAACAGCCTATTGCTTAAACAGTGTTTAAAATGTAATTAAATCTAATTAACAGGGGGAGAAGGAGTTAGAAGGAGTTCTAACTTCTGTCCACATATGTAACTGCTAAAATAGATTAATATTCCTTTACTATGCATGTAAAGAGAGCCAGTTTAGTGTAGTGGTGAAGTGCGTAGACTCTAATCTGGGAGAGCCGGGTTTGATTCCCCACTCCTCCATGTGCACCTGCTGGATGACCTTGGGCAAGCCATAGTTCTGGCATAGCTGTTCTTGAAAAAGAGCATTTTCTCTCAGAGCTCTCTCAGCCCCACCTACCTCACCGAGTGTCTGTTGTAGGGAGGGGAAGGGAAAGGAGTTTGTAAGCCGCTCTGAGACTCACTTGGGTAGTGAAGGGCGGGGTACAAATCCAATCTCTTCTGTTCTTCTTCTTCTAAAGGGAGGAACATTCTTTTATTAGTTTTATAGATCATGGGGAAATATTAAACTCCCACCACCAGTTCTGTTCATAATACGATAAAGGGTTTGCTGCTATACTACTATTATTTATTTTTATTTATTTATTTCATTTCATTTATACCCCGCTCTCCCTGCACGCGGGCTCAGGGCGGCTTACACAGGCACAAAAGTGCGGTAAAAATACAACAAGTTAAAACAATTAAGGCACAAGTGCAGTAAAAGTGAATGGTTAAAACAGTTTAGGCAAAAATGCACATCTCACAGGATACATAAATGACTGCAATACTTACCTCCTATTGCATATCCCAGTGGGGTAAAAAAAAGGGGGGGGATGTCATGGGCCACGATGTTTCAGCTGGCCAGTCAGCCCGACACGGCGGAACTGCTCTGCAGTCGCACGATGGTGGCAGTGGCAGCAGCGGCTCCTACTCAAAAGCCTGGTGGAAGAGCTCCGTCTTCCAGGCCCTGCGGAACTGTATCAGGTCCCGCAGGGCCCTGATCTCCTCGGGGAGCTCATTCCACCAGGTAGGAGCTGCCACCGAAAAGGACCTAGCTCTTGTGGCAGCAAGCCTGGCCTCCTTGGGGCCCGGGGTCACTAGACGGTGTTGTAACCCTGACCGAAGTGCTCTTTGGGGCCTGTGTGGGGAAAGGCGGTCCCTCGGGTATGCCGGACCCTGGCCATATGTTCTAAGTTGCCAACCAGGTATGAAAAGGCATTGAGACCGACAAGTAAGGGGCTGAGGAAAGGTTGTTTTATGTTCTTCAGTGCACTAATAGGGAAAACTGGGTTGATCAGATAAACTATGGAGCTGGGTGGAAGGAGAAGAAGATGGAAACAGACCACTGGAAACAACAACCTTGTTAGGAACCTGCAGCCTGGCCATGCCAGTAGCAGCTGTGCTGGCTGGTTTGTCTTGCTCCAGTGCCAGTTTGGTTGACCGCTTTGGCAGGAGCTGAGAGGCCTCCTAGTGAAGTTGATAGAAAGGCACTCAGAGCAGAAAGCAGAGCTGCTGCTGTTTATTGTGCTCTGCTTTCCCTGCTCCTCTAGTGGTTGCACTGCAGAACTGCATTAAAAGTAAAATAAATCAAGATGCATTCTGACTGCAGCAGGGACCCTCCAGAAGACTTGGGACCAGTGTTCCCTCTAAGCTGAGTTAGTGTGAGCTAGCTCACAGTTTTTCAGCCTCCGGCTCACACATTTTTTGTCTTAGCTCAGGAAGGATGGCTCCAGAGCAAGCTAATTTATGCACTAGCCATATTGCCATATTGCTTGCTCACAACTTTAATGCCAGTAGCTCACAAAGTAGAATTTTAGCTCACAAGACCCCACAGCTTAGCGGGAATATTGCTTGGGACCTGGGAATTTTGTCCCCTACCCCCACCCCAGGGGTCCTAGGTAAAAAAATAGAAACACTGAGCAGCATACAAACATCAGTTTGACTATCCTTACTGGTGGGAACTCCTGTAGTTAGACAAAATCTCTTTTATGTAGATGTTAGCATCTTTTCAGTGGCGGCTCCATACTGGTGGAATGAGCTCCCAGAAGAGATCAGGGCCCTCCAGGATCTTTTACAGTTCCGCAGGGCCTGCAAGACGGAGCTCTTCCACCAGGCTTTCAATTAGGAGCTGCCACATCACTACCACCAACATCTGTGGTTATGGGTTGGCCCCAAGCAGGAGATTGAGCCATTCCATCATGCGATGCCGAAAGATCACTGACTTGGAAACAGTTGCTTGTATACTATATAGTATGCCATCTTAATTACTGAAAGATGATTACTATCACTAGCACTTTGATTATTTGTTTTAAATGTTTTAACTTTTGTATATGGTTTTATGGTACTGAGTACCGACTAATGTAAGCCGCCCTGAGCCTGTTCACGGGGAGGGTGGGGTATAAATGGAATAAATAAATACATAAATAAAATAAATAAATGTTTGCTGCTGTTGAATCATACTGTATCCTTGCTATATATTCCATCCCATAACCCAGTACCTGGGAAAATAAAACCAGGCAGAAAGGTGACAGAATAAACGGCCAGATCATGAGGTGTCTGACCCCTCCAGAATGCTGGAAATTATTATTTTCAGTTTGGGAGTATCTTTTACTAAATCTACAGAGTGGCTGACTGTTGACCAGCAGAAATAGTTACTGTGAATTGAACAATCTACCCTCTTCCTTTCACAGTATTTTCTTCCAGTGCAGGGATGATTTTGAATTTCTTATTCCTACTGTTTCACCCCTGTTTTGAATTCCCTTTGCCCTTGTGAAAATCAAACCTGTATTTTCTTGATATTTTCTTCACTGTTCCCCCCTGTAAAATGTATACATTTTCCAATGTTGTTTGTGTATCAGTTGTTCACCATTATACATTATATATGCATTATATATACATTACACAAATAAGTAATTACATTATATGTACAAATGTGTAACGGATATGGACAAAACACATGAATCTACAAAACTAAGAGCAAAAGGGCAGAGACTAAAAATATAAATGAAGGTGAAATGAAATGATGTATAAGATGTCCACTCATTTCCAATAACATTTTGGTTTTAGGAGTAGAGTAGTGATATAGTACTAATACAAATGCGAGCTACACACACCAACAGGCAGAAAGGTGGATAAAAATCTTGTACATCTATATATATAAAAGAAAGTCCCCTCACTGTAAAATCAACGCCCATGCCAAACCGCTGGACCCAGAAGCACCAAATTTGGTGAGAGCGCTCCTACCGTGGTGTAGGTGCTCGCTAAGAAGGGATTTTTAGAAATTCGATCCCTAAGTGGGTCAAAAGGGGGAAAATGTGCTCCCTATTGATTCCTATGCGGCTGCCAGGCAGCTGACTCTCTGCACCCCCATACTCTGATTGGTCAGCTGCAGAGCTCAGTGTTCTGAGGTTAAAAAAAAGCCAACAGTTACAGGGGACTGCACAAAGCTAATGACAGTTGAGGAAGTCAGGAGTGGCCAAGAACTATCTGTGAGGTGAAGCAAAGCTGCTGGCCCAGCCTCTCTGATGGCTTCCAACACACTCCCCCCATCTCCTACACCTAACAGGTGATTGTCTGTCAGGTGCAGCCTCCACCTCCACAGTGGCTTCTAATACTCCTCCCCTCTCCCCCTCCTACACTGGACAGGCTGCCTGTCCGGTGTAGGAGAGGAGGCGGGGTGGCTTCCAACACACTCCCCCCACCTCCTACACCTAACAGGCATTTGTCTGTCAGGTGCAGCCCCACCTCCACAGTGGCTTCTAATACTCCTCCCCTCTCCCCCTCCTACACTGGTCAGGCAGCTGCCTGTCAGGTGTAGGAGAGGAGGTGGGATGGCTTCCAACACACTCCCCCAACCTCCTACACCTAACAGGCGGTTGTCAGGTGCAGCCCCACCTCCACAGTGGCTTCTAATACTCCTCCCCTCCCCCTCCTACACTGGACAGGCAGCTGCCTGTCAGGTGTAGGAGAGAAGATGGGATGGCTTTCAACACACTCCCCCCACCTCCTACACCTAACAGGTGGTTGTCTGTCAGGTGCAGCAGTGGTTGCAGTGTGCTAAAGCCATGAGGGAGCCCGCCCCAGCAGTAACGCCTCAGTGATCCTGCCGGCTCCACCTCCACAGTGGCTTCTAATACTCCTCCCCCTCCCCCTCCTACACTGGACAGGCAGCTGCCTGTCTGGTGCAGGAGAGGAGGGGGGATGCCTACAGCTGCCGGGGAGGTTTGCTCAGCAGGATTGCCTTAGCACTGGTGCTGGCCCAGCCCCCCTGATGCCTTTAAATACAATCCGCCTATTCCAGACACACCGGTGTCTGTCAGGTGTAGGATGAGGAGCAGAGTTCTTTAATCCATCAGGGACACCGCCCCAGCAGGATCACCTTAGCGATGCTGCTGGCCCAACCTCTCTGATGGCTTCCAACACACTCCCCCACCTCCTACAACTAACAGGCAGTTGTCTGTCAGATGCAGAAGTGGTTGCAGGTTGCTTAAAGCCATGAGGGAACCTGCCCCAGTAGTAATGCCTTAGTGATCCTGCCAGCCCCGCCTCCACGATAGCTTCTAATACTCCCCCTCCCCCTCCTACACTGGAAAGGCAGCTGCCTGTCAGGTGTAGGAAAGGAGGTGGGATGCTTACAGCCGCCGGGGATGTTTGCTCAGCAGGATTGCCTTAGCACTGCTACTGACCCAGCCTCCCCGATGCCTTTAAATACAACCCCCCCCCCCAACACCAGACAGGCCAGTGTCTGCCAGGTGTAGGAGCAGGGCCAGAGTATGAATGTTTATGGGGAGATAGTAAAGGACATTTCTAGGAGCCATTTTGATGCATGCCTTCCTCATGAACCTGAAGAAATGTCCACCACATCACCACTCCCTCACACCAACTCCCCCTCACACCTCTCACCAATGCCGCAAAGACATTTGCACATAGTACTCCTGCAGTGCACTGAGCTTCAAACCCTGAGGTGCTCAGAACAACACAGTCTCCATATGAGCAAACCAATCCAGGAACACAGGTAGAGAGGCCATCACTTTCGTGGAAGGTAGCAGGAGTTAACAGACGACTGCTTCTTAAATGGACAGTTCTATGTGGCCTGCTCCAGAGTGAGCTCATCAAGCAGCCTGGTGATCCTAGCACCTGAGGCCAGAACCACCAATGTGGTCTAGAGCGAGGTCCTTCAGTAGAGAGTGAAAAAGTACATACGTCTCACTTCATTTCTTACACTACAATCTTCTCCATTAGAATTCCTGCAACAAATGTCACATTTCAAATTTAACATCATCAGTATTATAACTGGATTTATGGAGCTTAAATACCGTAGCAAAGCACAGGTATCAGGCTAGTAAATAAATAAAAATGATCTTTGAGTGCCAGGCAAAGATAAAATGCTGTGTTGAAACTGCTATGAGCTCAGTGTCAACAAACCAAGCAGTTAGTTGTGCCCTGTTCCATTGGAAAGGAAAGGATGTGTGGTTTTTCAATGAAGTTGGTACAGGAGGAATTCTGTAGTCCAAAGCTGATAATCAGGAGTCCTTACAGCCCACCACAGGTATGTTCTCCCAGGGCTACTGGTCCTTCTTCCTTCTCAAACTATAAGCTCAGGGAAAACTTTCTCTGAATCAGTACATTAGCTCAATGGCATATATGTTTGGAGCAAGATCCAAATTTCCAATTGTCAGAAGTCTAGTTAAGCAAGTGGAAAATGGATAGCAAAATGCACACAAACTATGAAACCAGTTAGACAGAAGCTGGTGGAACCTCTGGTTGCATTGGAGAACTTGGAAATTGCTTCCCATAGTCCTGCTTTATGGCAGTGTTAGCCAAAGTGAACTACAGCATGGTCATTTGTGCAGGCATGTTTCTTCACTCAATGACAAATGCTTTTTAAGGTATAAAGGAATTAATTGATAAATTGCTCATGTTCTAGTATTGGATCAATCATCAATCCAATGTAACTTGTAGGTAAAATTTAATAATAGATGCTGATGGAAGAAATTCTCATTTCAGAAGACATCCCAGTCTCTCTCAGCTTTGTTGGCCCCATGTGTCTTTAAAAGTGCTTGGTTTTTACTATGGAATTCTAACACGAAAGGAAAACAGTGCAAGACATCATGATTACAAAGATTTGAAAGATACTTTCAGGATTCCACAAAGGTATAAAGAAGTTAATTTGATGTTGGCATTCCATTTTTAATTGCAATGACTATAGAGAAATTCCTATAGAGAAATTCAGAATGAGTAGATTAGAATTCCCTCTACATGATACCTTAAAATACTGAGCTTAAGTAGTATTAACTGAGATGTGCATATAATATTATGCCATGGACAGTCTTTTCTGGAGGGGTGGTGCAGAAATGAACTAGCTAGGTAAAAATAAAATAATCCACTTTTTGTGAAAATAGATATTGCAGTGCCTAAAAAATCACGTTTGTTTTGGTTCTTCAACTGGCCGAGTTAGGAAAGAGAAGGAAGGAAGTCTCATTTGCTGGAGGGGGCTACAGAACCAGAGTGCGACTCAGTTTAGCCTAATGCCAAGCATTCATTAAGTTCTATGAGGTTAAGAGCATAAGATGATCTCACAGATCTTGAACTTGCAACTTCCCTGTAGTTCTGTTTGGTATACCACAAATGATGCATTTTTCTTCTATTACTGTTTACTGCCTCCAGTCTGAAAACTCATATGGTTTTCCTATCCACTTCTGCTGATACAAGTAATATTTACGTGCTGATGCTTAACGAAATTATTGCTGTTTTTTCTGTTTATCTTTCTAAATTTTGGTCTTAGAGATAAAGAAATTAAGAATCTAATCAAAATATGTGACTCACTTCCTAGACAGAATGGTACCAATTCTGTTGTTATGATCCCAGATGCTATGAGTATGAAATTGGGCCATATTTGTGCTTGCTTAATGAAACATGAGCCAAATACTTTTGCTGACAAATGCCACATCAGGGGCTGTGTGTAAGTGACCCCCACACACACACATTTTCAAGAGCTGCTATATCATGCCAGCCTAGGGAACAGATTTTGATGTCTTTCGTCTTATCCAAGATTTCTTATTGATCAGAAATGGGAGTTTTCTTGCTGAGTGAGGACAGTCACATCTAGTTTCCTTGGCTGTGTTTGTTGCTGCAAAATGGAAACGTGTTTTCAAGCCCAATTTGTGGATTGCTATGTCGATTCTTCTATGCACTAGCTTTGAAGAAGAGAGAGAAGAGAATGGATTTATACCCTGCCCTTCACTCAGAATCTCAAAGCAGTTTACAATCTCCTTCCCCTCCCCACGACATATGTATGTGGGGCTGAGAGAGCTCTTTCAAGAGCTGCTCTTGAGAGAACAGCTCTGAGAGAACTGTGACTGAGCCAAGGTCATGCCAGCAGCTTTTGTGGATGAGCAGGGAATCAAACCCAGTTCTCACAGATTAGAGTCTGCGCTCCTAACAACTACCAAACTGGCTTTCTGCAGTCTCAGATCTGAATGAACTAAAGTTATAGCTATATGTCTGATAAGGAACACTGGTAAGTTGTTGCCAGATTGTAGGATGGCTCCACATGCTACTGTGTACATGATTTATATTGACAGCTCTTCAGAAATCCAAAAGATGGAGGGAGGGGGAGAAATGGAATGATTTTGTTACAGTGTATTGAGAATGAACCTGGTTATCTATAGCTGTAGTAGGATGTTTAAAATGGTAAGTGAATGTATATTTATGTGTTGTATGAATGTCGCATGTTGATATTTCCTCACATAAAATGAATAAATGCATTAATAAAACCCCACCGTGACAAGGCCCTCAGAAGGAAAGTTTAATTCTTAAGGCAGTAGAGGTGGCTGAGAGTCTGCAGAGGTCTCAAAAATCACTAACTAAAATATGAAACAATCCAATAAAACCAGAAAGAGCAGCAGCAATCAAGATTCAAATGAATTCACAGTGGAACACTTATATGAAAGATGGTTCTGTCAATGGAGGATCATAAAAATGTCTCTGGATGCTACTACAGAGAAGGCCCTGTTCTATTCCACCAATATTACATACATACCCTCTTCTGTCTCATCCCAGTGAATTGGGCTTAGTTTCAAATTTAAATTCAGTAGCTCTGGTGTGCTCAATAATGTGTACCTCTTAGACTGCCGAAGGGCTAATGACAAAGGAAGATGAGAAATGCCTCAGAAAATACAAAAATGGCTGTTTATTTTTTTTTCTCCTAATGAAGCATCCATCCAAAGGAGATGGTTTATTCTTACAGGCAAACAGAGAGCATTCTGGCTAATTTGTCTCACCATCTAAGTGAAGTCAGCTAGAATGGACTCTTGTGATTCCTTCCTTTTGCTGGGCCTGGAGGTCCAGCCTTGCTTTCCTTCCCTTCCTGTAGGGCTTCCTGTGTCATCATTCATTCTTTGACATTGTTTGTAGTTTTAATTATGCTGACTTGAAATATATTTTTGGGGGGGGACCCTACCTCAGCAACTGTTGTTTGAAGGTGCTACAAGTGTGTGTGTGTGTGTGGGAGCAGCTCTGTATCCCTGTCCAATGCAATTACTTTTCTTATTCAAAAGGGACTTGTTTATTGTTTCCATTGGTGTGAGAAACTATATTATGTATGGCTGGACACAGCAGGGTGTGGGCTTCTCTGTACTTTGCATGCTGTGAAATGTGAATTGATACAGCACTGATCATTTGGAAGGTGTGTAAGGGGAATGTGCTGCATTGTTGGCATGTGTAACAACAAAACCATTTTGCAGGGAAAATATTTTCCTTTTCACAAAATGCAATGGCCTTGTAGAAGAAATCCCCTCATTCGCAAATGGCTAAGGCAAGGGTGTC
Organism: Gekko japonicus; assembly: GCF_001447785.1. Taxonomy (NCBI): domain Eukaryota; kingdom Metazoa; phylum Chordata; class Lepidosauria; order Squamata; family Gekkonidae; genus Gekko; species Gekko japonicus. The sequence continues at coordinate 931,519 of NW_015169187.1, read as the reverse complement.
AAACATAAGGCCCAGGGGCCAGATCCGGCCCATAAGCAACTGATGTGAGGGAGGGAAGGCAGGAGACTTCTTGGGGGGTGAGCAGGCGCACGTGGTGAGGTGTGTGGGTGGTCAAAGCTGTCAAGAAATAAAAAGGGAATGGCTAGAGGGTGGGGCTAAGAGGCTAAGTTAAAATTGTGTGGGGGGAATGGAAGTGATGGCTGAAAAAGAGGAGGTATGGTGGGTCTGGAAGAACCTGGTTCACACACCTCTTCCCCCTGAGCCAGGACCCTGTCATCTGGGTCACCTGGGGTCAGTCGCTTAGCCTGGCCTACCTCACAGGGTTTTTGGTGGTGGGGGTGGTGTGGTGTGGTGGCGGGGGGGAGTCTGGTGTGCCTCCTCAAGATCCTCAGAGGTGGGATGGAGAAGCAGAAGAAACAAAGAGCTAGAGACTGATTGTAGCCATGCTTGGCTGCTGAGGCTGGGTATATTGGAGGGGGTGCATATTTACTTGCAAAGATAATGACTCATCTCCTAAATGTGCTATATATAAAAAAGTAGTTTAGTTTTATGTAAGTGTAAGATTTTTGTTGTTGTTCAGTCGCACAGTCGAGTCCGACTCTTTGCGACCCCATGGACCAGATCACGCCAGGCCTTCCTGTCTTCGCCGTCCTCTGAAGTTGGCTCAATTTCATGTTCGTTGCATCTAGGACACTAACCATCTCATCCTTTGCTGTCCCCGTCTTCTTTGACCTTCAATCTTGATACCTCCCCTTTATTATATCCCTTAGGGGAAAAAAACCTCATCTTATATGTGATTGAATACATTTATTGGGGCTTTTATGGGTTCCGCAGTAAATCAATTGCTTTCACTGCTAGGAATCAATTTCTTTTGTTTGTATTTTGAGTAAAAAATAATATCGTCAGTTGGGTTTGCTTGTGTCCTTTATACAGTTTATATCTCCGGTACCTGGCATTACATTTTATGGCGTACATGGCCCAGCCCAACAAAGTAACATTTGTGTCAGATCTGGCCCTTGTAACAAATGAGTTTGACACCCATGGACTTAAGGCATCATTTTCCTGCTTCTCCACTCAGGTCTTCATGGTCACAGAGGTGCCTTATAGGTGCCAGAGCTGCCATCACAATTGCTTTTCATTTGCTCTTCTTTTGTTGGAACATAAATGTGTCTCCATGGAGCGCTTAAACAACATTACAAACAATAAACACCTGGGAAGCTTATCTATCCCAGTAGAGGCTAAACTAGCAGATAGTAAGGAAAGTGGCAGAAAACAGAAAGGATATATCTGTCTATACATTTTGATCCTTCTCTTCCTTCAAGGAGCTCAAGGTGGCTTACATAGGTTTCCCCCCCTATTTTGTCCTCGCAACAAAGCTATGAGGTTAGTGAAGCAATGAATACTGGAGAGACTGAAATGGTTCAGAATGACAACATGCAGCAGTGATCCCCAGCCTGGTGCCCGCTGATATGTTTCTTGGCACCTACTTCGGCTTCCTAAGCTGAATCATCAATTCTGGCTCTCTTTCCACCTCAGTGAAGTAGGTGGTACTTCAAAAGAACCCCATGGCATCAGTCATTTCTGTGTCTGCAGGGAGCACCCATTCTGAAACAGGAGGGTCCTTGACTAGCAGCCTGTCAAGATGTTGTGACTGAACACAGCCCCCTTGGCTACCATTCTGTTGTGGGTTTTACTCCTCAAAAGTCCAAAAATGCCCACAGGTTTAACAAGGTAGAATACCCCTGGCACAATGGAACAAAAAGGGCACGTTCATCCATCAGTATTTGAAACACTTTTGTACATCTGTTTTGAGTCTGTTTTTAGCCTCGCTCCTAAACACAATAACTATATTGACAAAAAAGACATTTTGCAGTTCAGGGTTTGATTTGTTCCTACTGAAAGGTACATTTCTACCTCGTAGTGTGGAGGGATGGGTTGCAGCCTGGTGTCAAGTTGAAAAGTACGCAGACGGAGAGTGATTTCAGCAAAGCGTACTTCATTCGATCAGGAACAAGACGACTTTGGCCGGCTCACAGGCTGGCTTATATCCCCGAGAAACCGCCACCCAAAACACACCCCCTACTTCCCTATAGGTTATTTACAGTGGCCGAGAGTCCCATAGGCTCTCAGCCGGGAACCTAGCCCCCTGATTGGAGCGGGCTAGGATCCGCATAGTCCATTGTCTCTTGGAGTGAAGCTCGACGTTTGTCTCTGGACTTGTCTGGACTTGTCTGGACTGGATACATTACATAAGCAATGGTCCTCAGTGACAGTACAAACTTAATAGAATTGTACCAGCTGAAAAAAGTCCCAACAGGAAGAGCAGAAGAGGGAGAAAGTCCATTACAGTGAATACAGCTATGGCACCTGTGCATGTGAGAAGAGCACCTGGCCCACTGTGCTAGCCAATGTGTAATGGAAGCTGTGGTTGACTTATCCACCAGGTTGAATCAGGCTGATGAAAATTGTGTCCTTTCCCACTCCCCCCCCCCAATAAAGCAATATCAACTCAGAATGGCAAATCCAGAACCAGACAACACAAATGATAAATAGCACTTCACATCTTGGTCAACCGCTTCCAGAGGACAGAAAGTTAATGGAATTGTCCAGGAGGTGAAAAAGGTCAATAAAACTCCAGCACAACTTTACAAATGATATTAAAAGCAATGACAACAACCAACGCTGGCAGCTTTCCGAGAGAAATTTTTTTAGAAGGCATTGATGAACATGATTCTTTGTTCTTAGCTCGGCAGGAGTGCAGGACGAGGAGCAGAGGTGGCTCCGGGGCTTGGAAGCAGGACAGCGAACTTGCTGACATCACGACAGGGAGAATGAATGGAATTCTGAGACTCCAGTACAGCTGTACTAGGAGCACTAAAATGGCACCAACAATCCACCCCTTCTTTCAGCTCATCCTGAATCATTCCTAATAGTTCAGCTTGAGAGGGTGTGCAGAATGTATGCTCTCATCTTTGTCCTGCAGTTTGTGAGCATAGTGTTGCATTGAATTATCTGCTCTTTTTGTTATTTATTTATAAAGCACCTAGGTATAATATAAAACTTAAAACAGACTCTGCCTGCTGACTTGTAACTGAAACTTAAAGATCAAGGCATATTGTGGAGGAAAGGGAAAGATGGAGGATCCATTATGGTAATCCAATATAACCTGAGCAAGTGGACAGAATACTTGGAGATTTGAGACCTGCTATATGGCTGCTGGTAAATATTACCTGATAGTAGTAAATAAGGTAAAGGTAAAGGTTCCCTTGCTCGAAAGCCAGGCGAATCCGACTCTAGGGTTGCGGTGCTCATCTCCGTTTCAAAGCCGAAGAGCCTGCGCTGTCCGAAGATGTTTCCATGGTCATGTGGCTGGCATCACTAAACACCAAGGCGCACGGAACGCTGTTACCTTCCCACCGAAGTGGTCCCTATTTTTTGACTTGCAATTTCTTGCTTTCAAACTGCTACGTTGGCAGGAGCTGGAACTAACGGTGTGAGCTCACTCCATGCGGCACACTTGGGTCTCGAACTGCTGAACTACTGACCTTCCACAGCCTGCAGTTCAGCGTCTTAACCACTTGAGCCACCGCAGCTCCACGATAGTAGTAAATACTGCCTGGTAAATACTACCAAAAGAAGGTTGTTGCAATGGACAGTGAGTACCACCACTAATACCTCATTAATGAAGGGCAAAGTGCCTCTGACCTTAAAAGAGGCCATGATAAGGATGAGTTTGGGGAAAAAAATGAATTCTTAGAGCATTTGGATAATTTCTGGTCACTGTCCGATTTGCCTTTTGTAAGCAAAATTTTCAGAAAAATGGTGGCTACTCAACTATTTCTGGGTAAGTCTGGTTATCTAGATATTTTGAAACATGGTTTCTATCCTGGGAATGGCACTAAAACTGCCGTGGTTGCCCTTACTGATATTCCAGACTGGTCACCTGGGGCAAGTGTGTTCCTGTTTGTTCTCCTGGACCTCTTGGTGGTTTTGATAATATCCACCATGGTATCCTTCTGGACTGTTTGACGTGGATGGGCCTTGGTAATTTCCCCCCATCCAATTTCAGGGATTGGACAGTTTGCCCAAGGAATCCCATGCTCATAACTGTCTCAGTGGCTGCACTGAGCCACTCTAGAAACAGTTTTGAATTTGCCATCGCTGTTGTTTAATTTCATTTCATTTCTTCAACTTGTCTTTCCTATGAGAAGAAGTGGCCCAAGGGGCTTGCAAACCACACACATGCAGAGAGAAATCAAACAAATAAAAAAGATTTTTTAAAAAAATTAAGTACTTGGCAGTACTTTAAAGTACGTTAAAAATTAAAGTACTGGCAAGTACTTGGATGGGAGACTTCCTTGAAATACCAGAGGCGGGAGGCAGGGGCAGGCTTTATTTAGCCACTTCCCTAAATATCCTCCAGCCCCCAGTAGGGGTCAGTCACCAGAGGTTGCCATGACTTCCAGGTGTACACACAACCACACGTGCACATATTAAAAAGTATACAAAAAATACCAAAAAATCATAAAAATAGAAGATAGCTGCAAGTTAAATTTAAAGTCATCTATAAAAAAAAGAAGAATCACAACATCAGAATCAAAATCCTATAATCCATATCTCCAGCAGCAGCAGAATAAAATCAGTGTTAGAGGCTGAGTTCAGACTGGCAGTCTGCCCCGATATAGGCACGAGCCAGAAACATTTCACAAATGGATTAAAGGGGCCGTTCACACAGACACATCTGTCAGGCGTTCCCCAGCCGTACTCAACCTGTCTTGTATCGCTTCCCTCCTGAGTTTAAAAGATACCAGGTGAAAGTGGTATCAAACCCTGGAAAGCGCGATTATCCCACGTCCATCCCGCTTCCCGGAAGTGTGAACGCGAAAAAGCCACTTACAGCCGTGCCTCCGGGCCAACATTGTGAATGCTCTCTTGCGCCTCCTCCCCGGTATGCACCTGCATCAGTTGGTGCAGTGTGACCGGGAGAACCCGGAACAGTTTGTTCTGGGTCTTTTTTGCCATGACTCCCTCCTGCTTCAAACTGGCAGGCTGAACTCAGCCATAAAATGGGAAATCTGTGTTATAAAATGGCCTCTTAATTCCAGAAGCACTTCTAAGCAGATGGACACAAGAAACTGCCTTATACAGAGTCAGACCATTGGTCTGTGAAAATCAGTACTGCCTACTCTGATTGGCAGTGGCTTTCCGGAGTATGTAGTAGAGGCTGATTCTTCTGACTGGAGATGCCAGAGTCTTCTGCATGCAAAGCATGTGCTCTGCTGCTTAGCCACATCCCCTCCCTACATACACATTTAAGCCTTTACAAAAGGCTAGTAACAGAGGACACTACTGACCATACCTCCACAGGGAGGGAGTTCAATCATCTGAGCGTAGCTACTGAAAGGGTTCCCTCATGCATGTTCTTTAGCTTCCCAGCTGACATGGAAGGTTTTTTCACATGGCTGACCTCAGATCTCAGGCAGGCTCAAATGGGGGAGGAAGTCCTTCAAGTATTTTGTGTCTGAGACATTTAAGGCTTTGAAATTTAGCAACCGGCATGAAAATTCACATTTTGATGTTTTTTTCTCCCTTCTTTCTGTAAATCAAATCTCTTATTTTTTATCTTTAGTGTCCTGACATGGACGTTTCCCCATAAAATCTACAATTTTTAATCATCATGATCATGTCAATAAATTAGCACTATATGTTTAGACAAAAGCGTTAGTTGAACATACCATCTTTGACTGTGACAATTAAATATGAGCTGATCCTTGGGTCTGCTTGGTTTGGAACCAAATGATTCAAATGCCAGCAAAACAGGTTTGCATTGGGGTTTTCAAAACTGTGCATGGACAAAAACCTCCAACAGATCAGCAGCCATTAACATTTAGGACAACTTAGGTGAACACCAAGCAGCAGGATTTTTTTTTAAGTGCTGTGTTTATTTTTGATTCATTTAAATGATTTACAACAAATTTCACTGTTTATTTAAACAATTTCTCGCTAAGTGGAATGGCATGGAGAACAACAGGGGTGTGCGGAGTAGTATTCCATTGAATTGTGTGGGAATGTGCATGGGTGAAAAACCTATTGCTTAGTACAGTACTGTTAACAAAGAAGAATACATTGAAGCAACCCTCTCAACAGGCATGAATAGGCTGGTGAACAGCTGAACAACCTGTTGAAAAACTGGCTGCCTGATTGTGACTGGTGTAAAGGACATAAGCCGAAATGTCAGGTGTCTGAGTACCCCTATCAAAGCTATGACATCCTTAATACATGGCTATCCAACTTTTTCTTGAAGATCTCCAGTAAAGGCTCCATTGTTTGACTCGTCTCACTGTTAGGAAATTTCTCCTACTATTCTACTGACATCTGACCTAAGCCCATTAGATTTAGTTTTGTCATCTGAAGCAGCAGAAAACAAATGTTTGCCCCCTTTCATTTGGCAGCCCTTCAGGTATTCAACCACCATTATTTTTGCCCTCAGTCTTCTCTTCTCCAGGCTGAACACACTCTGTTCTCTCCATCTTTCCTCATAGGTCTTGTTTTGAAGACCCTGACCATCTTCATTGCCCTCCTCTGAACCTGTTCCAGAACCAGTGCCCAGTGCTCCAGATGAGGTCTGGCTAGAGTAGAACAGAGCAGAATTATTACTTTGCATGACTGGGTACTTTACCTCTACGAATGCCATTTAATATCACATTAGCCTTTTTTGTAGCTGTATCACACTGCTGATTTATGTTTCACTTGTGATCAACTACAATCTCAGGATCCTTTTGGCATGTACTGCTGGCAAGCCAGGCACTCCCCATCCTATACTGAATTGGATTTGTGAGTTACAAACAGAAATATACTTTCACTGAAACTAATGGAAATGAAAAACAAATGGCACAATAAAGAACTAATAGTTTTAATTAAAACTAATAGCTTTAATAATAAATTTAACAAAGCCAAATCAAGGTTAAAAAAAAGACGAAGTATTTATGCTTTTACTTAAAAAAAATTTTTTAAATTTTCCAACACATAAAATCAACATCAACACCAATACAAAAAAGGGAACAAACAAACACACAAACAATAATCAGGAGTACATTCCATTAATGCTTAAGGTTTTATTTTTGTTCATCAATAATTTTTGCACCTATGCTAATACATTATATGTGCATATATTGTAGTTGAAGTTTCTATTTCTGTTACTATTTCTATATGTAATTTTTAATGGTTATAACAACTTTCCCTTAAGATACCACTCAATCCATTTATAAAGTCTTGACCATGTTTTTTCAAAGATATTTTTACTCTTGCCTTGTAAGAGCAGAGAGTCAATTTGTCCATCTCAGCTGTTTCTAAAAGTTTATAGATTATTTCTTCTTCTGAAGGTGTTTCTTCTTTTCTCCAATATTTAGCATAGAGAATTCTAGCAGTAGTTACAACATGTATAATCATATAGACAATCTGATTTTTTTAAAGCTTTCTGGTATTATATTCAATAAAAACAATTCTGGTACAAAGGGTATATATGTTTCTAGTATTTTTTGTAAAATCTCATGTATCCAAATCCAATATTTTTTGCTTTTTCACATGTCCACCATACATGAAAAAAGCTCTAACATTCTGTTTACATTTCCAACAATAATTCGACATATTAGGATAGAATTTCGCTAATTTGTCTGGTGTCATATAAAACATTATATATATATATATTCTTTATATGAAATTGCTTTTGTATATTTGATATTTGTTTTCCATATTTTAGACCATTGATCTAATTCAATATTATGTCCTAAGTTTTGTGTCCATCTAGTCATTGCACATTTATGTGCATATGTATTTATGCTTTTACCTAGAAAAAATAATTGGGCAATACCTACAATACTCAGAACCATAGTCTATTTGGTAACATTTTGTTACAAAACTAAACCTTTCTTATGCCCATATATATAAAGCAGGGTCTCTGGGAAAATTATTTCCTGCACAAGAGTGACTAAGTAACTGTTTAAGTGAGGGAAACCAGTATTCATCAAATGTGTGTCAGCCTGTTGCTACCTCCATCACCTTCCTTCAGTACAAGGGCAACCCAGCAAGGTCTCTGTCATCCACTGTGAAATATGTCTGTACTGCAGAGGTCATCAAACTCAGTGTGTGTGTGAGAGAGAAAGGTCAGGAGAAGTTAAAATGGAAACAGTCCCCAAATCTTAGTTGCTTCACAGCGTCTTTTCATGTGATTGACCCCAATTCTAAAGGATACGGAAACCCCTTGGCACCATATGGCTCACATAATCATAATTTATCAGAAACGAGAGCTTTTGTGGGATTTAGCCTGTATGTCATTAAGAGTGCACTGCAGGAAAAAGCCCCAACACAATGGAATGTCCCAAGAATGAGTTATCATATGATAACTGCAGGTGTTACAATATGGTTGTGTGAATCTGATATTGATCCAGCTAAGAATAGGTCATGGAGACAATTTCCAAACCTGATGAATCTGGAATGTGCTTCTGTATTTGGTCATGTTTTGGAAAGCCTATATTCAATACCAACAAAATAAAGCACCGACTTAAAGACAACATTCATGACTTCATGATTTTTAATACTGCAGCTTCTAAACAGCACTTCAACCAGATGCAAAGGAAGACAGCAGAGTTCCCTGAGCATTGATAAGTGTACATCTGCCACAGCTCCTCTTTTACCCAGCTAAAAGGAAGACAAGAGCTTGGCAGATGCTTTCCTTTGCATCTGCTTACTTTATTTCCAGATCAGAAGGAAAAGGGGAGAGGCCAAGTACTCCCCAGTGCATGCTGGTCTCCTAGCTAGCCAGACATTGACTTTTTCTCTTCAGGTCTTTCTTTGAGATGCTTCCTTCTTCCACAGGGGGGCAAACATACATCACACACTTCAAAAGTTCCTGTCTGCAGTAATCCAAGACTTCTCTAATAGATTTTCGCATAGAGTCCAAGAGCCATTTCTTTGGTCTCCAAACCTGAGCAGTGATAGGTCCCGAAAATCTTTCATAGATTCCCCTTTCCTGGTTCCATTGGACATAGATAAATCACTGATGGCTACTTCAAGCCTGCCCTGACCTGGATAGCCCAATCTTGTCTGATCTGGGAAGCTAAGCAGGGTCAGCCCTGGTTAGTATTTGGATGGGAGACCGCCAAGGAATACCAGGGTCATGGTGCAGAGGCAGGCAATGGCAATCCACTTCTTTCCCTGAAAACCCTATGGAGTTGCTGTAAGTCAGCTGCGAATTGACAGCAAAAAGAAAACAAAACTGCAAGCCCACTGAAGAATATTTGTACCGTTTCTCAAGGGCATGCAGTGCATCAGATTCTTGTTCCCTGCTCCTTACGGGGGCTGCTGGCCAAAGGAAAGAAATGTGCTGTTCCAGCTGAAGTATCTTCACAACAACTCCTTATGTTTCTGGCCTGGTATATTACAGAGCCAATCTGTTGCAAAGGGCTGCTTCCTTCCCCTATCCCTAGTGACACATTACTGAAGAAGGTCAGCAGGTTCTCACTGACTCCTAGCTTTGTCTGCCTCCTGCCAAACTAACTGCTCTGAATGCCTGAAGGCCAGAAACACAGTAACTAACAAGGCATCATCTGGGTCTCAGCTGACATACAAATCTATCCAAGACAGTCATATTCTTGAAGATTCGTCTGCCCTTGTGAATGAAAATAGCCAACATTTCTATTGTTATATGTGCTGAGGTTCAGTGGTGGAACATCTGCTTTGCATGAAGGAGGAGGAGGAGATTGGATTTATACCCCGCCCTTCACTTGGAGTCTCAGAGCAGCTTACAAACTCCTTTCCCTTCCCCTCCCCACAACAGACACCCTGTGAGGTAGGTGGGGCTGAGAGACCTCTGAGAGAATTGCCCTTGAGAGAACAGCTCAGATAGAACTATGGCTTTCCCGAGGTCATCCAGCAGCTGCGAGTGGAGGAGTAGGGAATCAAACCCAGTTTTCCCAGATTAGAGTCTGCGTGCTTAACCACTACACCAGAAGGTCCCAGGCTCAATCCCTGGCCTCTCCAGTTAAAAGGATCAAGGAACAGGTGATGCACAAGATCCTGGAGAACAGCTGCCAGTCAGAGTAGACGATACTTACCTCAATAGACCAATGTAAGGCTGACTCTATGTTAAGGCAGCATCACATGTTCAATATTCATGAAAGGAAGAGGACATACAAATCAACATAAATAAATTATGCAATCAAAAACATTGTGGCAGAGCTGAAATTGTAACAAGGCCCATCAGTAATTGTAAAATGGAGGACATGAACTGCCACAGATCTGTGTGCAAGTGACCCTCATGTAGGGTTGCCAAGTTAAAAATACTCACCGGCGGGGGAGCCTCGCCGGGTTCTGGGAGCTGTTTCCGGATGCGCGCGCGCTGCCAGCGCGTCACCAGAAGTGCCGTGCGATGTCGACCACGTTGAGGGCTGGCCCCGATCATCGGAGGGAAAACCGTAGAGTTTTCCCTCCGACGATCCGGTCCACGCCCCCAACGTGGTCGACGTGGTTGCATCACCTCTGGTGACGCAGCCATGCTGCGCTTTGGGGGGGCAGAGTTCCCCTCCGGGGCCCGATTCCGTGGTGGCGGAAATTGGGCCTCCAAAGTGGGGGTTTACCCGCCCCCCGCCCCCACTTGGCAGCCCTACCCTCATGCACATTCTCTGGAGTTGAAAAGCTCTGCCCCAACCGAATGGGATCACATGAATATGTGCAAAGAGCTTCAGCCATAGGCATATGATGACTTCACTCAGCTGTTGACTGGCAAAGTACAAGTACTATGGGAATGAAGGAGAGGACTCTGTGCAAGAGGTATCATAACCTGTTTGGCGCATATTCCCCATTTTTCCTGATCACTTTGCCTCTCTCTCACACACAAAATTGTTTTAGGATTTTCTGCATTTTCTGCAAATGTTCTCCACTCACCCACCCCCGCTTTTGCTTCTCTGAAGTGTAAAGAAAGCCACAAGAGTAACTCACCTTCTGTCAGAAAGGTCTGATTTAACTTCTGGTTCTGTTTACAAGTGTCAGGCTGTGTTATGCTGCATCCTCTTGACTGATTGCCTTCTGGAAGGGCCTGTGGGCAAGCTGTACAACATAAATGGGGAAGGGCTGAACTAGATTGGCAACTGACATTATACAGAGAAATCCCAGGAAGCTGCACCTGCAATGCATCAGATTCTCCACTAGCCTCACCATGGTAGGGAACTGGAAGAGGCTGAAGTGGGAAATGCAGAGTGACAATTGTGGGGGTCTGCCTGTAGTCGTATAGGACATCGTGCTTTACAGGACTCTCCCCCCACCTCAGAAATTTCCAAGGTTTAGTCTAAGAGTTGTGTGGAGCTGAAATTAGTGAAACAGTGCCATCTCCTCTCTCTGTGCAGTTTGGATCCAAATCAGGATGCTGTTAACTGAATTTCAACTTCAAATTATGTTGGAAATGTGCATTTTTGGATCTCCCAAGGTTTCACCCTTATTGCTGGCTCCTTCTGCCTGGTTGTCAGGACAATAAAACTTCTTGTCTGGGAGAAAGGGCCAGAGATTCTACCAACAGAGGCGGAGTGGTACCCGGATCATCTCTAGGGGTACTGAAAGAGCTCACATCCTGGGAGGAGGGCTGAAAACATTCACTCAGCTATGGGGGCTAATATTGAGAATGAGAAGAGAGAGGGAGGCTGTATTGATTTTCTTGGCTTTTTTCCTGACTTGATTTTGATGGCATTTAATTGGGTTAATACTTTAATATGTTAGTCTGGTTGGTTTTAATTGGCTTGTTGTATTCTTAAACCGCTTTGTGCAGTGGGGAAAAGCAGTACAGTAGTACAGTAAACAAAGCGCCTCTGTCCAAGGAAGAACAAACTTTGCTTGGCAGGAAGATCTTCTCTCAAAGCAGGGGGGAAGAAGCCACATGGATGCAAGTCCTGGACTTCCTAATTGCTTTTAGTAAATGGATAAAGGTTGGTGGAACAGAAGGTTTCTTAATTCTGGTCCTTATCAGTTTGTCATGTGCACACAATTAATTTGGCTTTGTCTATTACCAGGGCAAATCCAAAAGGATGAGGGACTCCTTCGGCAGCTTCTGTATCTGGCAGCTGGCGCAATGGAGCCCAACATCTTCTGGGATTTTCGTTGTGCTGCTTAATCCGCATTGTCTTCCACATTGGTCATGTTTTCTGCAATCCAGCTAGGGACACCAGTAGCCCCAGGGGAAGGCAGGTCTCCCTTCCTCCTGGAATGGGCAAGCTCTGTGGCAGGGTTGGCTGAACAGCATAGATCCATTCTGTAGATCTGATCACTGCTGCCTTCAGGGCAACGAACACAGCAATGTTTTGCCAGAGCACACTTTGCATCAAGGGTGAGTGCGCAGTTTGCTCTGGCTTTCTTCCAGAACCATGATGCACAGGGAGGAGAAGCTGGAGGAGTAGCCATCACATAGAATAACCATCAAGGCAGCATCCTCGATGAGCTTGCCCCTTCCAAAAATAGCCATCGGTGAGATGTGCGGCTGCAGCAGAAAGGAGATTGACAAGGAGTCCAAGCAGATCCAGCAGCCGAGTTGGCGTAATACAATATGAATGAACAAGAGCACCAGAAGCAGAATGAATGCCAAGGAATCATCTCCAAACTGGATCAATCGAAGGCAAGCATAAATTGATTCAAGTTGCTCCCCAGAGGGACGTGCACGAGTTTAACAGCATCACCCTACAAACAAAGAGTAGCTAAACCAGTTCACAAAGAAGACAGTGCCAGAAGCTGGGAGAGGAGGGATATTGTAATTTAATGTATATACTTCATTTATCCCGTGCCTTTCTCTCCAATGGGGACCCATAAGAACATAAGAGAAGCCGATGTTCGATCAGGTCAATGGCCCATCTAGTCCAACACTCTGTCACACAGTGGCCAAAAATACCAGGTGCCATTAGGAGGTCCATCAGTGGTAGGTTAGCTTCTATGATCCTTTTCTCTTCCATGAGGTAGATTAGGCTGAGAGTGTGTGACTGGTTCAAGGTCACCCCGCAAGCTGCCATGGCAGAGTGGGGATTTGAACCTGAGTCTCTCTCAGACCCTAGTATGGCATTCTAGCCACTATGCCATGCTGGCTCTCTGGATACAGATATCGACAGAAGCCGTGATAAAATAACTATGCTGCTTCGCACAAAATATAATCAAAGGATGTCATTTAGATAACAGCAAACTAGTAAAAATACAAATACAAAATATTTAAGGCAAAGCAACTATAAGCAACCATCAATTACGGAACTAAGCCATTTACAAAGTCAATAAAACAGTAAATCAAGGTGTACAATTAAACAATATTTGTTGGTTTTTATATGCAATATTTAGAATTCAATTATTAACAAAATTACAACAATAACACTACAATATGCGATATAAAGCTTAGCATATTGTAGTGTTATTGTTGTAATTTTGTTAATAATTGAATTACTGGCTATTATACACCGTGGTCCTGTTTGTTGTAATATATCCTGTTTACAAAGTCAAAGCTGTAGCCAATGTAAGATCAGTCCTTGTTCCCAATCAGTTTTAAAATGCCAGAAGGTTCATATAATATTTCAATAGTGAAATATTAAAGTATGTTAAAAAAATCCACAAAATCCTCCCAGAAAAATTCTTTCAACAACATAGATGCTTTTGAGAGATTTAAAGTGATGAGAGCCTTGTTCCTTCTTGTCTGATAATATAACAAAGAACACTTCCACACCCAGCCAAGGGCTCCTGCCGGCCTCTGCAAACCATTTCCAGCAAATCTTCTCCCAGGGCTGTGCAGAATACAGTCTGCCTTGCCTCTGTAAGCCGCCCTGAGCCTATTGGGGAGGGCAGGGTATAAATTTAATAAATAAATAAATAAATAAATAAATAAATAAAAAGTCTTCTCAGATTCTTCTCAGAACTCAGTTATTTCCAATGAACATTCCTATCGGCGCACTGAGAAAGTTAGTCCTTCAGAGTCATGTGATTTTGCAGAGGCCAGCAGGACCCATTGGCTGTGGCAGAGGTGGTTGTGGAAGTGCTCTTTGTTCTCTGTGCTATTATCAGAAGGGAAGAAACAATTGAAACACTGAAATGTTATATGAACCTTCTGGCGTTTTAAATCTGATTGGGAACAAGGACCAATCTTACCTCGGCTACAGCTTTGACTTTGTAAACAAGCTTAGTTCCGTAACTGATGGTTGCTTATAGTTGCTTTACCTTAAATATTTTGTATCTGTATTTTCACTGTTTTGCTATTATCTAAATTACATACTTTGATTATATTTTGTGTGAAGCAGCATAGTTATTTTATCATGTTGATATCTGTATCTAGCTTTTTCTGTGATACTCTTCTGGTTGCGCAGGCTCTCTGGATATGTCTAGTATCTTGAGCACCCTTTCTGCATCAGGGAAGCTAAACCTGCAAAAAATCAGGCAGAAATTCGAAGTATCATCTACTAACAGGTGTCAGGCCAAGAAAGGTATTTTCCAACTTCTGCCACTAGAGATCCTTAAACTGGAGAACAGGGGGATTGAATCTGAGACCCTCTGCCTGAGAGGCAGGCGCCGTGTCACCCAGCTGACATTCTCAGCCAGAGTGGTGCAGTGGTTAAGAGCAGCAGACTTTAATCTGGAGAATGGGGTGTGATTCCCCATTCCTCCACATGAGGTCTGCTGGGTGACTTTGAGACAATCATAGTTCTCTCAGATCTCTTTCAGCCCCACCTACCTCTCAAGGTGCCTGTTGCGGGGAGAGGAAAGGAAGGTGATTATAAGCCGCTTTAAAATTCCTTATGGCAGAGGAAAGTGGGATATAAAATCTCCTCCTCCTCCTTCCCTCCAAGCAGGGCAGTTTAATAATCACATGTTGTGCTGTACTTGGCCAGTATTTCTATCTTTCAACCCTCTGTAAGTACAAGAGGGTTATCACAATATGTTAGAGGTAATGAATTCTTGTTGAATGCGATATTATACTAAGATTGCCCCCGTTATTTCCCTGAAGTATACCTTGGAGCAGCTCCCTTATTGTTTCTGCATCTCCTGTTCATTTGTTCTGGTTGGGAGAATCTTTCATTGTGGGGTGGGCAGGGAGGAGAGGAAGGAAATATTTTTGTATAACCTTTTGAGTCTTTGCAAAGAGGCTCTAGAAAAAAAGGGGGCGGAGTCTTGTGCTGTCACTAGTACTTGCAAAGAGAGTACAGAAATGTCCCCCTCCCCTACAAATGAAATGTATTCTTGGCCAGGCCAAATTAACAGGGAGATGCAGAAAGGATAACAGATCTATCCAAAATCCTGCCTCTGTCCCCAAGAAACAGGCTTGCAGGATCTGAACAGGGCCATTGATTTAACATCCAGCTACATCTCCAGTAATGTTGGGTCTAGTAAACAGGCAAGTAAGATAGCACAGCATGTGTGTGTGTGTGTGTGGGGGGGTAACCCTCCATCCATGCCTCATTTTTTCAGATTCTCAAAAACTCTTGTACGCTGCCTTGGAGTTAAGGGGGAAGAAGGAAATCTGACTTTCAAAGCAAGTCCCTGACAGCCAGTGACTGAGCAAAGCTGCCCTGCAAGACAGCACGGAGATGACTTTGTGGGCCTGCTGAGAGCCCTTCCAGCCATGGCATCCTTCAACTCCACAGCATTTCGCCTTCCACAGTGTTGTCCGAGCACTCGGGTAGCCGTTAGTCACGGTGGATGGCAGGAATGAGCTGCTTTTTCAATATGTCACTTCGATCTCTCCCTAGATAGCTGATATTTGAATATGAGATCTGACACAATCACACAGCCAAGTGTTTTGCTCGAAAGATGTTTTTCTTTGGGGGCATAGTGAACGCTTTTTTTGCTGACAGCTCCCAAACATTAGCGTCTGGGAAAGCAGTAATGGTTTGAGTGTAGGCACTCTTTTCTCCTTGCCTCTGTGAAACATGGAGTGAGAAGAAAGCCCCCCCCCCCAAATTGGCTTCTGTTAGCCTTACTACATGTTGAGGGGGGTACTGATGACTGCTGAAAAACTGACTTTATAAAACCTGCAGGTTTTTCATCCATCTGTTTATATATTCATTCTTCACTTTGTTTCAAAACACTTGGCAATTATTTTTTTTAACAGAAAGTTGCAAAACTGATCCAAATTGAAATACTTTACTTTAAAAAGCTACAGAGCAAATATTCCCTATCCTGGAAGAATAAATTTGTGGCACCCTAAACTCTAAGCTAATGTTATTCTGGAATAAGCCTTCATGGACTATAGCCCACTTCTTTGGATGAGTGCATCCCCACTATGCAAATGTTTATGTATGAGGCACGAAAAACAAATGTCGTTACAGGGAGGATCCATTCATTCCATCTGTAAAAGTGGGCTGTAGTCTGTGGAAGTTTATGCTGGAACAAAAATTTCACAGGCTTTAACATGCCACAGGAGTCCTGTTTATTTTTGCTGCGACAGACTAACATGGCTGTCCCTCTGCATTTGTTATCCTGGACAAGAAAAGGGGATTTAGGGATGGACAATCCCAGGGCCGTAGCCAGGATTCTTCATTTTGTGGGGCATTTTTTTTTCTTGTGGGGAACCCATTATGCTTATACTTATAAATAATAAATTACTGGAGATTTTGGGGGTGGGGCCTGGGGACCCTGGGGTTTGGGGAGGGGAGGGACTTCAGTGGGATATGATTCCATAGAGTCCTCCTGGAGTTCAGGTGTAATGCCAGGGGATCTACAGCCACCACCTGGAGACTGACAGCCCCAGGAGAAAGCGATTGGCTTTCCCACCATTATCCAACCGGGCACCTCTGCCTTCCGTGGAAAGTTACTGGGGGGGGGGGAAGGGAGAGAGAGAGAGTATGGCTTCCTCACCACCAGGGCTTTTTTCCTTGGGGACTACTGGAACAGAGCTTTGGAACCTCTTCAACAAAATTCTTTTTAAAAATGCTTAAAAGTTCAACAGGCAGGGAGGCTGGGGAAGGAAAGGAAAGCTGCCCTGCCGCTTCTGGTCAGTTTCACTCCCAAGGAACAGCCCTTAGGTTTAGTGAAACTGACAAAAAGCACCAGGGCAGCTTTCCTTTCTATCTCCAGCTCCTGGCAGCAGTGGGGAGGCTGGGGAAGGAAAGCTGCCCTGCTCCTTT
Source organism: Gekko japonicus (assembly GCF_001447785.1). Lineage (NCBI taxonomy): Eukaryota > Metazoa > Chordata > Lepidosauria > Squamata > Gekkonidae > Gekko > Gekko japonicus. The sequence goes on along the minus strand of NW_015169187.1, from coordinate 914,390 downwards.
TGGTCAGGTTCACGCCCCTCCTTTCAGCTGTTAAACCTAACAGCTGAGCAGCAGAGAGTGAAACTGACCAGAAAGGACAGGGCGGCTTCCCTTTCTTTTTCCAGCCTCGTGGTGGCTAAGGGGCTAGGTTCACTGGGGGTGTCTAGCATCATCAGGTGGTGGAGCAGGGCTCATGGGTGGTGGGGCTCCACCCCCAAATACCCCACCTGGACAATCCTATCAACTTCTGGTTCTTTGCGGTTCTCCAATGAATGAATATCTTTGCTCCATCTCTTCCTTCATTCTTTTCATAATTTAGCCTTGGCTGATTCTTCGCTAATGTGAGATTTGTGTCATGTTTAGATTAGAGATCAAATGTTTTAATGCTGGTGATATCGCTCCTCCCCCCCTCCAAATTCAGTTACCACCATCGTGTTGTCTGAAGTGCGCATAATGCATGAGGTGAGGTCGGGAGATCCATAGGCAATTGGCCCAGCAGCACAACACATGCTCACACCGTCCTTGTGATTATCTCTGGTGTCTCTGTCCTATCATGCTGTTTCTGCATACAGCTAGGGGGTGGTTCCCCATACAGCACATGACATGACATTTTGTGTGGCTTCTTGAAGAGGATGAATACAGTGTGTCTTTGCTCCCAACAGGGGGAGGTCTCCTCTTTTGACTGGGCAGTTCGTTCCCTGTACATTGATTTCAGTGGCAGTGAGATATAGTTTGCGGTTCTGCCCCCTCTCCCACCATAGATTTTTTTTTCTTTATTGTTACTTCTCAGTTTGCCTGTTGGCTTGCTGTGAAGCTGACTTCAGGAGTGTGTGTTGTGCCCCCCCCCATTTCCATTTCTATTCTGCAACTGATCTCTCTTTGTCTTGCTTCAGAGACTCTGCATTGTGTTGTTCTGGTCCATTAGCAGAGTGTTAACTCTCACCCCTCCCCTCCCCTCCACACACACCACAACCCCCTTTCTTTTTCCTAGCTGTTCCACTTTATCTTTGGCTATGCTTCAAAGAGCCAGTGTGGTGCAGTGGTTAAGAACAGCAGGGACTCTGATCTGGAGAACAGAGTTGGATTCCCCACTCCTTCCCATGAAGCCTGCTGGGTGACCTTGGGCCAGTCACACTTCTCTCAGCCCCACCTACCTCACAAGGTGCCTGTTGTGGGGAGAGGCAGGAAAGGCAATTGTAAGTCACTTTGAGGCTCTATAAGGTAGAGAAAAGTGGAATACAAAAACCTACTATCTTCTACTCTCTTTTGCACCTGTCTTTTGCACGTATAGCTGGGCTCCTCCTGCCAAGCCAGTGATTTCCCAGCATAGCTGCTATGATACCGTGATGCCCACCAATGTGTTTTCTGGTGCTCACTTGCTTCTTGAGCCTTGGGGATCAAATCCAAAGGGTCTTGACTGGATGAAACAGAAATGATCAGGGAGCTTCCAGTTGCTCCTTACTAGATGCTTGACTTGACTACCAAAATGCAAAGCTTGTTCTGAGCAGGGCAGTACAGCCATTTCTCAAGGCCTGGCCAGAGACACAGACTTTCTAACATCTCTGGGTTTTGACCCTCTTCTTGTGAGCATGCAGGGAGAAACCACTTTCCTTTCTTTGAACTGAAACCAAGCAGCATGTCTCCCCCAAAGCAAAGAGACAATTTGCCTGAATTGTTTTCCATGGATCAGTCCAAACTGCTACTACTACATTTGGGTGACACTGTTATATTATCAGGTCTGGCATCAGAATACCCAGAGGTTGGGCAGCAGCTGAGTGCCAGGGTGTTGGGTGGGGGCCATGCGGTCCCCCCTCTTGCTTGCCTCCCCTGTTGCCCACCAGCTTACTTGTGAGCCCACTGTTGGGTGTTACAAGATGAAAACACTTCAGTGTATCTGGGGTTAAATGTTTGTGTTGTCATAGGAAGTCACATGTGTTTCATTTAGCCAATGCTTGTTAGATGCTAGGAGCCCGGGACAATTCTTCCTGATCTAGGAGTTTCATTGGAAGCAAAGTGTCAGAGTGTCTTAGCATCCCGTCTTTGTTTGGAGTTCTGAAGCAGAAAGAAAGAGAAAGAAAGAGTTTTGTCGCTGTAGTGTAAAGATGTAGGGAACTTAGCTCTGTTGTTATTTTCATCCCAGTTACCCTTCCCTATGCTAGAATGTAGTAAAAACTTTCTATTTTAAACACACATGGACTCTGGGTCTGAATTATTTTACTCTGGCATTGCTAAGCTATTTTATTTCTGCTGAAAACCACATTTTATTCTCCAAAACCCCAACACCCACCCATGCTCCCAGCTGCACATTGCTGAGCCAGAGGAAGGCTGTGCACAGGTGTTTCTATTTGCACATGCTGCCCACCACCATAGGGGAGGGCATGCAAGCACTGGGAGGGCTAGTGAGTGAGGGGACAGAAGAAGGGAAGGTAATAACATCTGTTCTCCTTAAGTGTCATACTTTGTAAAGTCTACTTTAGAGCCAGTATTAAAAGTTTTAGTTTTAGGCAACCAGAAACATACAACAATTTAATGTCTGAGGAAGGAGGATGAGTGAAAGTTAGTGGGACTCGTCGTGGCTGTGGCCTTGTGCAGTGATGCATGGGAGAAGACGCTGGAAGGGAAGGTGCAGGTTGAACGCATGAGCCTGCCTTATACTGAGTCAGGCAGTTGGTCCATCAAACTCAGTATTGCCTTGTTAGACTGGCAGTGGCTCTCCAGTGTCTCAGGCTGGAGGTCTTTCACATCACCTACTGTCCGGTCCTTTTAACTGGAGATGCTAGGGACTGAATCTGGGACATTCTGTGTGCAAAGCAGAGATTATCACTGGGCCAAGGTGGGAAGACCTTGGCTTGCCTTACCACCTGTAAGTAGATGAGCTCTTGTTGGACTTGTACTTTTCCTATGGAGTATAATCTATTTATTGTCTCTTGCTTTGAAAAAAATTAGATATAAACCAACAACATTTGAGTCTGCTCTGCAAGTAACATCCAACACAGGCTTGAAGAGGACTTAACATCCTGAGGCATCCCCTCACCAAAACACCCCCCCCTTTTTATATGTTTCTTTTGTAACATCCAACCTGAAGAAGAGTTCTGATGAACTTAAAAGCTTGCACACTGTTACATGTTGTTTGGTTAGTCCTACTAGAAGGTATTACACGAATATTGTTCTTAGTTTTGGACTTTGCTTTTGGACCAGCACTCAGCTTTAATCAACTTCTTTCACTGTTGTTATATACACAAAGCAGAGTACTGGATGACTGCTCTGTGTGGGGGTACGATCATGTGTGACAGATAGCTGAACCAACAAAGTTAGCTCAGCAGCAGCACTTGCTTTCCATCCTTGGTTTCTGGAATTGGAAGGCTGAGGTTTGGCCTCCTGAGTGACATCCTTGGCCACAACCACTTTGCATCTTGGTTTGGAATGACCCTGCACAAAGCACTGGAGGATGCCCTCCTCACAGAATCCCCATCATTATCCACTTCCTCCTTGTTTACATCAGCTTCTTTGTTCTCCTTTTTTTTAGCATCCTTATTCTGCACTCTGCTGTATGTGTTTAAGAACAACAAATATATATACAGAGTGTATATAGAATCTCATTCCTGTTTGCATTATGCCAGTTTCATTGGTTTCTTAATTTAAACTTTAACATAGTCTCACCCTTTAAAGAAGTTTTAAATAGCATTTTTTGCATCTTCCCAATGTAATTTTACACTAGTTGCACTTGGCAAGATTATAGGGCATTGGAAATATTTTTTTTGAAATGTGTAACAGATGTTGTTTAAATTATAAGTGTTTCCTGATTGGGAGCTGTTTACTGTAACCCCTTTCCCATGCAAATGATGTTTCTCAAGTTCATTATAAAGACTGGCTAAGTAAACTTGATAATGCTGTCTCATGGAAGTAGGAAAAGACTGTGCATAGAACAGATGCTTGTTTCAACATTAATGCTTTAACTATTTATTTAATATACATACAATTATTTTACTAGGCATCTTCTAGCCTAAAATTGCTGGCATACCATAGAGCTCTCAAACAAAACAGAGGTCCTTATACTGTGAGGAGGGAAGCTGATAGCTATACAATGCCTTCCTAAGCAGAGAGTTACACCCTTCTCAGCCCACAGACTTAGGAGAGTATAACTAAGGTTGTCAGGGCAGATCCTAGAGCATCACCCCCAATGTAATGATATCACTTCTGGCTGTTGCTGTATAAGTGACGTTGCAAACACAACCACCCCTTTTCTCCTGCCAGCCTTGGAAGTGCCTGCCGGGAATGGTGGTAAACTGTGGGAGGTCTCCTGTGGGAGCGGTGGCGCAGGGAGTAACAGCATCTGCAGTAGCATCTATAGCGAACAGCCATAATGGCTGTTCGAATCCCCACCGCGGCCGGAGTGAGCTACCGACCCCAGTCCCAGCTACCGACCCCAGTCCCAGCTCCCGCCAACCCAGCGGCTCGAAAGTAATTGCAAGTAGAGAAATGGGTACCTGCCTTAGAGGCGGGGGGCATCCTCCTCCTGGTTCCGTGCCAGGAGGGTTGACGGCGACGATGGCAGTAAGAGAAGCAGCGGCGGCGAGGAAGAACAATGGCGGCGTCTGGCGGACCGTAGGAGCGACGACGACGACATCGGATCGAGGCGGGACCGGATGGCAACTGCGGAGCGACACGGCGTGGCTGGAGCCACCGAGAACGGAGAGAAGCCTGTCGTCCGGGTGCTGTTAGGCAACCCTTCCCTGCACAATTGTCGCCCTAAGTAGGATCTGACTACAATAATGTAGGCCACCTGTAAAGCGCTCTGAGACCCAGTAGGGGTCATGAGCGGTATAGAAGTCACATGTAAATAAATAAATAATGGGTGGCCTAGCTTGCCTAGGTTTAAGTCTGCTTAGGATGGTGCAGATAGTCTCCTTGTCTGATGCAGCCTTTCCTTGTCTGGAAGAATTTTCAGTTGTTTATTCATTTGCTTGACACTTCATCAGACGCCTCCCTCCCTCAAACTCTCCCTTATGCCGCCTTCCCTGGACTGCAGAATGGGAAATGGATAGCTGCTAGAAAAATGCCAGGGTTATGCTATATCTAGTCTGGAAAAGCCGAGCCTGCATTTCCACATCTGTCCATATTGTACTCATTACAACAGCTGAGCTAGTGCACACTCTGAAGTTAGAAAAGGTGTCTTCCTTAACAAAAGTGTCTTCCTCTGTCTTTTACGAACTCTATCCAATCTCAAACTCCTGACCATTTTAGCAAAGGATGATAGTGAGACAGGTGGGAACCTGTAGTCATTTTCTTACTTAGGTGACCTTGAATCTTTGAAAGATACACTCATAACCTCTTACCCCAATTCTACCATGAGACAGGATGCTATTAGATTTTTTTTCTATGGAAGGCAATCACTCCCCCCCAGCCTTATTAGAACCTTCAGTCCATCCATCTGTGCCTTAAAGTGCTAGGGAACTTTTTTTTCATGGGTCTCCACCCTCTGTATTCTGCTGTTCATGACTGTGCCACAGAATTATGATGGATGTGAATGGAATTTGCTTCCAAAGGCATTCATTTCTTGAAAGGCTTATGAAGTACAGTGATACGTGTTGGCAGAGTTTAAATATGCAGAGGAATGGAGCACCAACTGTTTAAAGGGAGTAACTCAGTTTATTAAAGAAGAAATAAACTCTGATAGAACAGAGGAGAGGGAGAGAGGCTTAACTAAGTGACTAACTGCAGGAAGTCTCCAAAGAGCCAATCAGAAGACAGGAAGGACCTAATTTGAAATTGTGGGAAGTCCCTAAATCTAGTTATGGTAACTAGCAGTCCTTCAGCTGTCCCCTATAGGCTGTTATTCCGATCTTCTTCAAGTAGGTGCACTATAGACCTTGTATATTCCAACAATACATGTGTGCAAAACAAGAACACCCTCACAGGTTAAAAAACCACCATCATTTGGTAACATTTCAACACATCAGTGATGTTTTGGAAATTTTGAATGCATATAACAATAGTTTCCAGCCTAATAAAGACTTACAAAGTGGCCATTGTTGTGTACAACACACACTTAATAGTTCCACAAAGGCCACCCATCCAAGTTCCACATAAAGACAGTTTTAGAGGGAGCATTTTTGGTGTTACACAGTATAAGTGTGTCAGATATAAATAATGTTGATTGAAGCTTGCTTTATAGTTAACTGTCCATCAGATATCAACAATGAGAAACTAACTACCAGCATGACATTGCAGTTTCATCTCACAAGTTCACAATATGTTTCATCACAAGAAAATGCCTGCAGCTTAAACCCCTTAAAATCCTTGCAAATAAAATTGCCTTACAGTGCCTCTTAAAAACTTCTAAAGATGCCCCCCCCCGGTCATCAGTAATTGCAAGCCCATTCCACTAGGAGGGAGCCACTATGGGAACGGAATGGGTTCTAGTAGGGGCCAAGTAGGTCATCATAAGTCAGGGAGCAAGATGGCAACCAGAAGTCTACAGTTGGTGTGCAGGGATGTATGGGGTACAGTTGCCAACCTCCAGGTGAGTTAAGAAGAAGCAACCAACCGTGATGTATTATGCCAAAAAAGTCTCCAAAGACTAGAAATTACTTTTTCTAATATTCAGTTTACTGGAAGCAATTCAAACGCCATCAACACCAACGAACCATGCATATTATATCTTGTTTTGTGTATGTTACACGAATTGATTTGATGAGTGTCACTATGAGATACTACTAGAGAGTTTGTCAATGGATTAATATTGTATTTCAACGCTACCCACTTTGATAAAATTATAGACGAAACGAGATATAATATGCATGGCTCATTGGTGTTGATGGCGTTTGAATTGCTTCCAGTAAACTGAATATTGGAAAAAGAAATTTCTAGTCTTTGGAGACTTTTTTGGCATAATACATCATGGTTGTTTGTGACTTCTCAGCTTCCATCCCGTGATCTCTCTCTTTGGTTTGCAACCTCCAGGTGGGCCTGGCATTCTCCTGGATTACAACTGATCTCCAGCCTACAGAGATTAGACTCCCTGGAGGAAATGCCAGCTCCAGAGTTTAAATGCTATGGCATATCATACATTCTAGGTGAAATCCCTCTGCAACAAACACTGCTTCATTTGCTGTGAGGCTAAAGGTTCCCTAATCAGCTCTTTCCCAACAGGCCTCAGCCAAAGATGCAAGAATGGTTCCATTTTCTTGGAGAAAAAGGTTATTACTAGTATTATTGACCTATAGAGAAGACAGAGAATTTGAAAAGAAGGAAGAAAAAGAGCCTTAAGCAAAATCTTTCAAATTTTCTACTAAGAGGCACATTTTTAATATCCTAGTTACTGTACACCAGTCAAGTAATTTGCAAAGCATATTATCATTGCTTTTTTGGGGGTGGGGTGGGGAAGGCAGTCTTAAATGACAGCATATGAGCGAGAGGACGGTGTGGCCATGTCTGGTAAGTGTGAAGCTGTTGGAGCAACTGGGTACACTGAACTGGGTACACTGCACCTAGAGCCACACCGTCCTCTCGTTCATATGCTGTCTTACCACCAGGTATTGGGTAGATATGGGAGCCTACCTTGAAAGAAAGGATGGTGAACTCTGCAGGTCCCCATGCAATAGCTTTGTTCATTTCATGGGTTTCTTTGAGCTCAAGCCGAACTTACCTGACTTCCCAGGATCCATCAAGGAACTCACAAGCTTGCCTCAAGAGAATTAAATGCTTCGCATTCTGTCTCTGTGCCTGTATGCTCCATTTTTGTATCAAAATATAGAAACTCATCCCCACCCCACTCCTGATTTATACATGAACAGTCAGACCCATTCATAATCAGGTGCTCCCAAGGCTGGTTTTAGACATGGAGATTTGATTCTTTGCTCAACTCACCCTTCCCTTGTGTGTGAGAATTTATTTACATCCCAGTTTTGAGAGTGGAGTAGTTCTGTCTCTGTTAAGAGAACAGGCTTCCTCAGAAGGTGGTGGGCTCTCCTTTGTTGTTGTTCAGTTGCACAGTCGAGTCCGACTCTTCGTGACCCCATGGACCAGCTCCTGCCAGGCCCTCCTGTCTTCCGCCGTCCTCTGAAGTTGGCTCAATTTCATGTTCGTTGCGTCGATGACACGGTCTAACCATCTCATCCTTTGCATCCCCGTCTTCTTTGACCTTCAATCTTTCCCAGCATCAGGGTCTTCTCCAGTGAGTGCTCTCCTACTTTGGAGGTTTTTAAGCAGAGGCTAGATGGCCATCTGACGGCAATGCTAATTCTATGAACTTAGGCAGATAATGAGAGGGAGGACAGCAAGGGTTGCATCAGTGCTTAGTTCTCATGGCCCTTTCTTACATGCCCAGAAAAATGCTGATCACCAGTTTGGGGTCAGGAAGCAGGGGGTTGAACTAGATGACCCTGGAGATCTCTTCCAACTCTATGATTCTATGATTCTAAGATTGTGGACCAGTCTGTATTTGGAAGGCTTGTTCAATCGTTCATTAGGACAGAGTTGCAACTGCTACAGTCCTTATCATGTTGGAGACAATTTAATTTATTAGATTTGTATCCCGCTCTCCCTGTGTCCAGGCTCAAAGTGGGTAACATCATGATAAAAACATTCCAGTACATAGTACAATAAATACAATGAAATACCTAATAATATACAATAAAGTTGTAAATATACAATAAAACTCAGGGGGGAGTGGTGCATTATCTGTCTGGCCTAAAAGGAGTGGGAGAAAAGGGGGAGAGAGGGGAGGCCAATCGAAGATGGAACCCGATACTGTCCTCAACCATAGATCCCAGCAGAACAACTCTGTTTTACAGGCCCTGCGAAATGATCATATGAACACATGAAACAGCCTTATATGGAGTCAGACCCTTGGTCTGTCGAGGTGAATATTGTCTAATCTGATTGACAACATATCTCAGGAGTCACACGGACAGGTCTTTCAGATCACCACCTTTTTGACTGGAAATGTCAGAGACTGAACCTGGGACCTTCTGCATATACAGCAGATGCACTACCAGCTGAGCCATGGCTCCACAATGGCTCTGGTGAGTCCATTCTCCAGTGAAAAAGCTTGATATCTGAGAAGGGCAAGCTCTTTGTAAGTTACACATATGATATTTACCAGTCAGAGTAGAAAGAGGAAGGGGGACAAAAGGTGAACCTTATTTCAGATATGTGTTTGTGTAATCATGAGTCCACTGGGAATTTCTGGGGAATTGGATGTATGGCAATACATGAATAATTAAAGGTTCTGCTGGAGTCAGCAAGATTAATGTCCTTCTGAAAGCTTCAGATCAATGTCAGAAGGAAAAAAATAGAAGACATGCATAATTAAAAAAACCATGAAGCTTTGCTTGACATGATGACACTGTTTTTTAAAATGATCTTCTCAAATATACTCCACAACACTTATTAATTTAATACTGTAAAAAAGTTCATTCTTCAAACATCAGGGAAAGTTAAGCTAGGCATGCAGAATGGTATTTCTTGGTGGTGTGAGGAAGTGCTCTCAAGTCTCTTCCTGGCAAAATGGGAAAAAAATAATGATGGGCACAGTTCAGAAACCTCTCCCTTCTGTCCTGCCCTGAAGTTTCCAACCATTACTCATCATGAACGGACTCCACCTTTGTAAAGAGGAGTTCTACTTGCAGAGAGGAAAAGGTGCTGCCCCCACAAAGGAGGGAGAGAATTTATGTTCCCTCAAGAGCACTGCGATCAGGGAACCTCCATCGCCTTGATGTTCCAGGCCCCCGAGCTGAGAGGTCGGCCCATACCAGATATAGGGCATTCTCGGTGGCGGCTCCTGCCTGGTGGAATGAGCTCCCGGAGGAGATCCGGGCCCTGTGGGACCTTATACAGTTCCGCAGGGCCTGTAAGATGGAGCTCTTCCACCAGGCCTTTGGGTAGGAGCCACCGCTATACCACCACCGTGGTGATACCATCCATCTATTGTACTTTGGGGAGTAGATGTCGCCCGACTGTGCTGCGGAAATATTGCTCCTGGCGCTCTTGCTATCAATAACACTGGCTGCAAATGTGGGTTGCTGTGTTTTTTGTAAATTCTATGTAGATTTTTGTAGCACCAGATTTTATTATATATGAAATATTGTTTTTATTGTACCCAGTTTTAAAACTTGTTGTTAGCCGCCCTGAGCCACCGGGTAGGGCAGGATAAAAATCTCAAAAATAAATAAATAAATAAAATAAGAGAAGAAAGAGAGAACTAGAATGGCAGCTTTGCCTGGCCCTACACCTGGTTTGTGCTGGCCAGGAGCCACCTTCCCTAGACCACTGCCTGGGAAACTCAAAGAATCAAAGAAAAACAAGATGCCTGCTACAGTCGATGGCAAGCACCCAAACATGAAAAATTACAGATTTTTCAGGGTGGTGTTTCCCATAATGCCTAAGAATCCCAGGTTTGTGTAACAGTTCTGGGAAATTATGATAATGATCCAAAACAGTATTTTTTTGGCTCGGAAATTCTGGAATGTACACACATAACCATCAGCCCACCTAGCCCAGCCCTTCTGTTCTAAAGTAGAGGGCTTTCCTAGCTATCCTTGAACCGAAGATGACAGGGACTCAACTAGCCTGATGCAACATATTTACATAGGACACAAAATAATGATTTAGAAAGTTTAAGAAGAGACACAAGGAAAAGGAGATGGACAAACTTTATGTGCTGGCAAATCTATAAGAGTCAGTATTCAGGAATGCATTGCAAGCCAGAGTTCATTGCATATTAGAAGGGAAAAACCTCCTAGCTCCCGCCCAGATAATAAAAAGTACTTCAGTATTTGCTTGTAGTTTAATTTTCTGGGGGATAAGGAGGGGCATATATTACTCCAGAATCATCTCTATAAATATTATGCAAAGAAATGCAAACTTATTAAAGTGCCACTGTGTGTATAATTTTTTCTTTCTCAGAGGCTGGGAAGCTCTTTTAAACTTATGAATCCCGAAGATCACAAACCTTTCTAAGTGCAATAGGAAATGTGTACTCACAGAAGAACTCCAAAGGAAGCTTCTCTAAGGATCACCCATTGCTACAATCATTTATATGCCATGCGTGCCCCTGCCATCTGCTAACTCCTTTGACTGCCAATGGAGTGATGCAGGGAAACAGTGGGGACAAAGGCCACACGCACACATCTGAGGCTAGTCCCATATAGCCACTGTCTTTTATGCACAACAGTCCTTACAAAAAATCTATGATTTGACAAAGCCCATCAGAAGAGAACCAGCCTCACATTTTATGGTCCCTAGTCTCATTGCTTCCTCCTGCTTCATATCCCACCTGAGGAATCAGACTTTCTCTGCTCTGACTGGTAGTCCCCAATTCCCACCCCTTGCCGCAATCTGAGATATTGGTGGATGTCAATGTACTCATGAGAAGACTTTTGTTCAGCATCTCATCCAGAGTCTCATTATGTTTTGGTATAGTTTGGTATTCAGCATTTTACATTTGTGCATACACAACATTGATTCAACAGACTGTACACTGTTCCATTCATTATTGGTGATATGTGTATATATTTTCTCTGGCTACTTTTGGGGGATTTGTCCAAATTGTATTGTGAACCTGCTGCCACTTATATTTTGTCCAGAATTTGGTGGCCAATTGGTTAACAATGCAGGGCTTGCTGGCTTCCAGTTTGTTTCTGAATATAATTCAAAGCCCTAAGTGAATTGGGACCAAGATATGTGAAAGTCTGCTTTCTCCTATGAGCCTGCCAGCCAGTTTGTGTCGTAACTGAAGGTCCTTCTCTAGGTGATCCTCCTGTCAGAAGATGCAGGTGTCTAGTGACAGACAACATTTTCTGTAATTATACCCATCAGTAGGGGCCTTTGGTGTCAGGAAGTGGTTTTAATCAGGTGCCCATCAGGACTGGGAACAGATGAATCGCTCTCCTAGCTACAGGGAAGGTATTTGTATCTGTGAAAAAGAAAGTGCAGTTCTGATGTTAGGAGGGACAGAGAAAGAAGCAGAAAGCCACTGATATGAACTGGTTGAAGCATCTTGAGATGCAGGATGTCTCTTTTTCTGGAGATCTGATGTGGGGTAGCAGATCTACTGCCCAGTACTAGTGCTTCTTTGCCTCCACCTGTGCTCGGCCTGCGTACTTCTAAACTCAAGCAAATAATGCTGTCTTCTGAGAGAACCAAAACTGGAGTAACTTCTCACCAGTCAGACAAATGGACCATATGTAACATAGTTTATATATTTGCAATTGGCATTTTTGAACAGAATTTGAAATGCAGAATGTAAATGACTGACCATGCCTAACGTTTCACAGTCACCCTTGTAATTGGACCTTGCTATTCCAGGGTGCCCTGACCTGGATTGCTCAGGCGAGCCCCATCTTGTCAGATCTTGGAAGCTAAACAGGGTTGGCTCTGCTAGTATTTGGATAGGAGACCGCCAAGGAATACCAGAGCTGTGATGTGGAACCAGGCAATGGAAAACCATCTCTGAATGTCTCTTGCCTTGGAAACCCTATGGGGTCACCATAAGTCAGCTGTGACTTGATGGCACTTTCCACCACCAGTTTACGGTAAGACAAGTGAATCTTCTTTTTTGCCATCAGCTGCTGTTGCCAAGTCATACCCTCCTGAAGAACCTACACATGAAGCCTTCTTCTGAGCTTGTTTTCTCACCGTTACCTAGTCTTGCTATAGAGCAGCTCGAACACATCTAGAAAGTCACATGTCATTGCATGGATCTCCGAAATACAATGAATGGGACAACATCTGCGGAGGATCTCTTCCAGGGTTCTGGTTTAGAAAGGCAGATTACCTGTACAGGATGCCGGTCTTTACTGAAGCTTGAAAGCACATTGAAGTATTAAAGCAGGTTGGTGCAAATGCGTTGTTGCAACTGCCTCAGCGATACCAGGTTTCCAAAGTCTTCTCATTGCCATCTGTAAAGAATATGTTCAGCTGTGCTGTGCTGCAGCAGGGGGAATGAGGAGAAGCATGCCTGTGTTCCAGATGAGAGCCTGTGGTTGAGTGACAGGTGTGTCTTCTCCCCTGCCAGATCACCTTCATTTAATGACCCCCTTTACCGACTGACACTCTAATTCCTCACAGGGCCGGAGGTGTGGGAGAAAGACCAACAGTTTGTTCTGTTAATAATTAACAATTAAACAGCAGCCATGTCTTAATTACAACTGCTGGCATGGATTGCGGCTCTTCTACAGTATCGGAGGGCCATGGCACAAATGACTGCTCCGCTTTCCGAAACTGGTGTCCTCAGCCCGGGGCTCAGCAATTTCCCACACACACAGCAATCGCATAATTGCTTGCTCTTTCTCATTCTTGAGTAGGTGTGGGGATGTTTCTAATTTGCTGAGAGCTACTTGGGAAAGGATTTCCTCTGGTTCCATTAAGTGCCAAGCTGTACCCCTGCCTGTCCCTGCTGTGACATTTCCACAAGAAGCCTCCTTAGTAATCAGGGTATTTTAAGGGGTGAAACTGAGCAGATGGTTCCAAGGAGAAGAGTGGCCCACAACACGGAGTGTGACGAGGAATATGGTGAGTGAGATATACAAGTCTTTTATCTTCATTAGATACATACCCACTGCGCCAGCTTGGACGTGCTTGCTTCTGCCAGAATGCAGCCATATGTTGCCACTGTCCTAGCCAGCCTTTCACACACATGCCCCCCTCAACTGCCCTTTTACACAAGAACGAGAATCAGCCATCCTAAAGAAGGCCTCGATGGAGACTGAAGTTTTGGGTCCATTGCAGATTGCACCTGGAGTACGCTGGTTGATGAAGTGTTCCAAGGATGCAATCTTATGCAATATCCTGCTGTCCTTACACCTGGATTTAGGTCCCACTGAGGAGTTTCCAAGGAAATATGGGTTGCATCAAGGTGGAGTCAAGCCCTTGACTTCTGCCAAGCTGGCAGGACCATCTGGTTTCAGAGAATGGAGCACTTGATTATGGTTCTTTGGCCGGAAAAGGGGCTTGGAAGCCAAGTTTAGAAAGGGTCAGGTTGCTGAGCATCCTGCCAGAATCGTCTCCTGGTTTAAGAACAATAAGGGGGAAATGCATACATTTTAAAATAGGGAAAGTCCTGAATTTTGTCAAGGTGTACAAAATAAAATGCCCAGTGGCTGCAGGAAACCACATTCTAGATTGTCACAGGAAAATTCAGAAAAGCTGAATTACTGACCAATGCCCGAGAATAAAAATACCTGTCAATAAAATGCCTATAGGACTGTCAAGTAAGGCCCCTTCGGAAGGGAATCTCAAAGGGTAGTGCCACAAATGAGAAAAGCTAGCTGTGGGCTTTGGCAGCATTAACACTTCTTGATGTTAAAACATGGTGTGTAGGAATGGGAAAGTGAGGTACTACGTGTGTCTGGAATGTGCAGCATTTCCAAGTAAATGACACCCAGTTAAAAATATTCAGAGAATTGGGGGGAAGCTGTTTTGAGTTTTTCTTTGCTAAGAATTGATGGGCTTCTAGATGACAAGTGTTGGCATCTTCTGGAAGCTATTGCTTCCCGTGTGCTTGCTGCTGTGACCCCCACAATATCTGTTTGTAAATAAACAGTTGCAAAAACCGAGTTGACCTCCCTCACCCTGTAGAGCAGGGATCCACCATATTTTTCAATTGCCAAATTGCATACAAATGTAGAGTAAGAGATAAAAAAGAGGCAGGAAGGGAAAGCCAATGGCCATTTGCATAACTTAAAGTATACAATTATCAATAATGTGAATTGACATACTGATCAATATTACATAAAGTTTCTGCAGCCCAAACACTAGTTGTTGTATGTCCTTAGGAAATATCATACATGAGGTCTCACAATGTCATAAATATACACAGGAGCACCCTGCACAATTGTTTTAGTGCCATGGCATAAATCCGCTCATGATTTGCACTTGGTACTTGCACCTGTACCATTTTTTCCCTTTAACCATCTTGAAGAATCCCTTTAGTCCCATAAAAACCCTTTCCTGCCCATTCCCTTTGCATACGGATTATTCTAGCATCCTACTTACCTCTCCAATATAGCTCATTTTAAAGATTTCCATTTTAAAGTGTCATGTTTGGTTCCATCCTGGGTAATATTTGGCTCTAGGGCCACAGGTTGCAGGCTGCTGCTGTAGATCATGCTTCTTCCTGCCACTTGGGGAAAGAAAAGTGCTAATCAGTTTTGATTCTGTAGGACTTTAATGACATGTGTGGGTTTAGATCACCATAGCTGTGAACTTCACAGGTAGGTCTTGTAATATTCATTGTCTTTGAACTTATTTTAAGAACATAGGAAGGGCCCTGCTGGATCAGACCAATGGTCCATGTAGTCCAAGATCCTGTCTCACACAGTGGCCAACAATTTTCTCTGGAGGGCCAACAACAGGGCATAGAGACTGAGACCTTCCCCTGATGCTGCCTTCTGGCTCTGGAATTTAGAGGTTTAGTGCATCTAATTTTAATCACTCTCTGTGTAAAGAAGTGTTTTCTTTTGTCCATTCTGACACTTCTGCCCATCAGAAGAGAGGGAGAAAAAGTTCCCTTTGTCAACTCTCTCCACCCCCTGTATAATTTTATAAACCTCTATCATGTCCCCCCTTAGTTGTTTCTTTTCTAAACTGAGAAGTCCCAGATTCTTCAGCCTTTCCTCATATGAAAGGTGCTCCCTTCCCATAACAGCTCTGTGGCATTTAGCCATAGTGTAAGACTTGGGTTTGGATAAACTACCTATGGTTAGTGTGACTGCTCAAATGCCACTCCACTAACTAGGGTTAGTTAAGGAATGTCAAACCAGGATTTGAAACCATGGTTTGAATTTGGCTTATTAACTTGGGATGGGTATGAACCGGGAAAGATTGAGGTTAATGGAGGTTCGTGTTTCAGGGTTTTCACAAACCCTGAACCACGAACCTCCATTTTCACAAACCCTGAACCCCAAACTTCAATGAACTTCTCTATTCCACAAACCAGTTCATGATTCGGGAAGTTCATAGGGCTGCAGCCCCACCAGGAAGTGAGCTCCGAAAGCATTTAAATGCCCACCACCTGGGACCCGAGTGAGCTCCAAAGGCATTTAAACACCTTTGGAGCTTAGTTCTGGGTTGGGCCACCCAACAGAAAGTGAGTCCCAGAGGCCAGTATAAGAGTGAGCTCCAAAGGCCTGGTTCATGCTCGAACCGTGGTTCATTTATGGGTTTGTGCCCATCCCTATTATTAACCGCCCTGAGCTGGTTCGCTGGGAGGGCGGGGTATAAATACAAATAATAAATAAAATAAAATAATCACAGTTAGTCGTAAGTGTGGTTTTATGTGACATGTGCATGTGGACATTCTGAATATACTCTTGTTTTTTCTTTGGTGCCATCCTCAGCTCACGACAATCTGGGATACCAGCAGGGGAGGCAGGGGAAAAACCAAAGGTGACAAAATCAGCATTTGTTGAAGGGAGCTTTTGAATGATTATCTGAATTAAACACAATTAAAATAAATCATGGTTTCACATAATCTGAACCAAGCCAGTGTGGAGAGATGAGAGCTGTCCCCCAATATGCTACTGCCCTGTGTTCCTTTGAGAAAAATTGGGCTATAAATGTGAAGAGGAGTGCATTTTTCACAGTAATCTGCCGATCTGCCAATGGATTCTGGCTCCTCAGCCTGTTCTGAATCTGCAAGACTCCTAACTAAACAACATATATTCCAAAGCATCCTCTTTCTGACATTTTCGTAATTCTCTTTTCCCATCCAAATCTGAGTCATGGAGGAGGAGGAGGAGAAGAGTTGGTTTTATACCCTGCTCTTCACTACCCAAAGTAGTCCCAGAGTGGCTTACAATTTGCCTTCCCTTCCTCTCCCAACAACAGACATCCTGTGAGGTAGGTGGGGCTGAGAGATTTCTGAGAGAACCATGACTGACCCAAGGTCATCCAATTGGCTTCATGTAGAGGAGTGATGAATCAAACCTGATTCCCCAGATTAGAGTCCACCTCTCTTAACCACCACACCAAGCTGGCTTTCCTGGAGAAACCTGGGAAATCCAGTTAAAGCCAATGCCTCTCTAGACCATTGTCTTTGAATGGGCTAAGAACTTATTTTCTTTTCAAATCAATGTGCAGAAGTTCCCTACTGGCTGCAGTAGTAGTGTTGAATCTCACACCTCTGGTATCACATGGAATCTCACCATGTTATCATACATCACTTCTCTCTGTCCCTCTGAGTGCCATTTTCCCCCAAGCAGAATGGGTATGACCCCACAGTCTACAGCTGCCACTGCTGGTGCTGATAATAGCAGCTTCTTGGTCATCAATATTTCATTCCTGCCTGGTTTAAAAGGTTTGTCCTCCTGCTGGTCAGCATCACTGGCTGGGTCCATCTTCCCATGCTCACATTCCACCAGTGAGGAGAAGGATAGCAGAAAATTGTTTGTTTTCACCCCTCCCCATTTCTGCAGAAAAATTAGATTGTTTTGGCTTTTATCCCTCCATATGCATAAGGGAACTCAACAATGGTAACAGAATCCAAGATAAACTTCTAGAACTAACTTCTAGAACTAGGGATTTCCCCTGCGTGTTCTCGATCCTTGTGGGGGTTTTTTGGCTCCCGGAGGGGATTTTTTATTGCATTTTTTAATTAAACTACAAACTACAATGAAAGTAGAGAAAGGGGACTACATTTAAGGAGAAAGAAAAGAATAACCACTACTAACTAAAAACCCAAGAGAGGAGATCATTACAACTGCTTTAGTAAAAAGTTTTTCTTAAAATGCTAGTATTTTTTGAACTTAGTCAGACATGCTAAAATATCTTTTAAGTCTTAAATTTAACTATTAGCGAAACCCCCCAGACCATCTCATTATTAAAAACTATACTTTCAAAGGCACAAATCAGAGTCCTTCAGCCTTCATTTTTTCTTATCTTGTCTTTTCCTCAGTTTGTATGGACTTTTAGGGGTAGCCGCCCCTTTATCAGAAAGAGAGTCCTTCCCAGAAAACCCCGAGTCCAACTCGTCACTGGACTTGCTGTCCTTCTCCTCTTTATCCGCCTCCTCTGGCTCACCCATCTGGATTCTCAAAAACTGCCGTGCTTTGGAAACAGAGTCAATCTTTTCTTTTTTGTCCTGAAGTTTGAAGGTTACGCCCTCTGGATTTAACCACCTGTACACGATTGCATTTGTTTGAAGAAAAAGAACTCTTTATATTTCTTTCTCCGTTGTCTTATTTCAAATGGGATGTCTTTCAAAATTCTAATAGTATTGTCCCCAATTTTCAAAGGTGACCCTGCACTCTTTTTCAAGGACAGCTGTGCCAGAGCTTGTGACTGACCCAAGGTCACATCAGCAGGTGCAAGTGGAGGAGTGGGGAATCAAACCTGGTTCTCCCAGATTAGAGTCCACGCACTTAACCACTACACCAAACTGGCTCTCCCTCACGTGCCTCTTTGAAAATCTGATTATTATTTCCTCAGGCAGATTATTCTTCTTTATGTATACGGAATAGGACCTGTAGGCCACATCCATCTCGCTCATAAAGTATTCCACCTTGAAATCTGTCACTGGGGCCAATGCTTCGCTCATTATTTGCTTCAGAATTTCACCTTTGGATTCTGGGACGCCTTGGAATTGGAGGACCAGGTTTGCCTTCTCCATTTGCAGCTGCAAAAGTTGTTCTTCTGTAGAAACTTGCTTCTTTTCCAATTTTTGCACCTTTTTCTTTACCTTTTGAGTACTGGCATCAACTTCTTTCACTTTCTCAGCTGTTTGCTCCGTAATCTTAAGAGTCTCGTTCAATTGTAGCTGCTGAGTAGTGATGCTTTGGTTCATCGTTGACAACTGTTCTTTGAGATTTGTCATCTGGTCCAGCAGGGGGTGCAGGGATTCTGCCAATGTTTTAGCCAGCTCAGTGGTTCCTTCCGGGCGAGGGCTCTCAACTACTTTTGCTTTTGAAATCTTTTCTTTCTTCGTCCTCTTCCCCACCATCTTTATGGATTGTTTACTCTCCGAATGTTTGCTACAGTCTCTGAATATGTGCTCATATGCTCATCCATGCCCTGGTAAGTCTCTCCCAATAGATTTCAATGCTTTTACTTCCGCTCCCCCCTCGGTCGCTTTTTATTTCATGCGCATTGGAGGGGCCCCTCCCCCGCTTGCTTTACTCTCTAGTCCGTGGGGTGGGAGCTTTCTTTTTAGCTTGTCAATTGAGCTCTATTCCGACTCATAATTCATGGTCGATCTTTCAACCTCGCTGTAGCTCCGTTTAAACCGCTCGATCGCCAGCGCTTGTCCAGGTCAGCATCACTAATTCCATACGGACACACAGCAGGAGGACTGTCAGGACAGAGAAGCACCTCAATTCCCCAGCATCGCGCTGGCGAAGAGGCCACCTCTCAAAAGTCCCATAGCTAGGAGCCTTTCAACCAGGCTCCGGGGGGGTAGCGAGACGTCGCCGCCCCTCATTTCTGGTGGTGTGCAGATTTCATCCCCGGGAGGTCCGGGAGATGAGTCTGCTCAGCGTGTCGCCATAAACCGGAAGCCTCGATCCTTGTTTTTTGAAATTGAGAAGAAGTGGGGGAAATCGGGGGGAGAGAGCTGCAGGTCAAAATGCAGCCACGCAGCAAATAGTGTGAAGTTGACCAATGCAAGCGGGGGAAACAGATGAGTGAGGGCGGCACAGCTTCTTGTGGGGGACTGGTCCATGACCTATTTCATCCTCCCAGAGCACTTTTTCCAAATATTAAAATTTGGCATATTTTTCTTTATTAGTGTTACATTATACATTTGTGTTTAATTTTTTTTTAGCAGTCTGGTTTATAACATGGACTTCTTTAACTGATTCAGTGTGTTCCTTTAGATGACATATTCTTTTAATAGAATCCTTTCTATTTCCCAAAGGTGTGAATGGGCTGACAATATTCTGTATCATTTTGGTTTCCTCATGGCAAGCTAGAAGAAGGGACTCATAGTGCCATACTGATCACAGTTATGTCATTCTAAGTCCACTTAAGACAATTGTGAGCCTCCTTTCCCCACCCAGAATGTTTACAGATCATTCTTCTTTATTTGTATTAAAAATGAACCCATTTCTTTTTTTGTATTAGAAATGAACCCATTTTTTTTAAAGCACAAATTGTTGTTAACATTTCAAACAGTTAGGTTTGTTTTAGTCAGCAGTAACAGCTGTTAACTCTTTCTTTACACACATCCATCCTGCTCTTCATTTTAGCTGGAAGAAGCAGTGGGGTTTATACAATATCCCGTCTACTTTAAGGAGTCTCAAAGTAGCTTACAATCACATTCCCTTCCTCTCCCCACAATAGACACCCTGTGAGGTAGGGTGGGGCTGAGAGAGTTCTGAGAGAGCTGTGACTGACCCAAGGTCACCCAGCTGGCTTCATTTGGAGGAGTGGGGAATCAAGCCCAGTTCTCCAGATTAGAGTCTGCCACTCTTAACCACTACACCACTCTGGTTGGGAGAGATTACCTCTTCCAGGCTCTGATAGTTACCTAACAAAATTATTGGGAGAGTCTTTATGAATAATTAGCACCTGTAGAGAAAAATCAGACAACAATTCTGAGCCATTAACATAACAAAGGCATGCTCAGCCAGTTTGCAGCAATACTGTTACAGATCACAATGGGACGCTTGGTACGAGAGCCCCTGAGAGAATACATCCAGCAGGGCACTGTAATGGTCATGCAAGCTGCTAAAGAAAGAAGGAATGTTGGCAAAAATGACAGTGAAAACGAAGAAATCAGAAAACTTAAATATAATAGAATTATGATGATAATACAGCTGAGATAATCTTCTGCCTGAACTTCAACAAGTAATGAGGTATTCTTAACTGTATTTTCTCTGTCCTGTAGTACAAAAGATAGCATTTGAAACACTGTAGATTGAGTCAAGCAAACAAACCTGATAATTTCTTGTGCATTCCTATGTGGAACTTGCCATGCAGTGGTCTGCCTGCCTTCTTTCTTGCCTGCTTATTTGTGGCTGTTGGGGAAGCTTCGACTGGGATGGCAGGGATGGCAAATAAGGAACAGCAGCATAAGCCATGCCTATGTAAAAAACAAAATAAAACATGAACATCTTGGAAAAAAGGAGAGCCAGACATAGGCTGAGAAGAAAGGAAAGGAGATCCAAGCCCCTGAAACTGTTCCCCCAAATGCCCTCCTGTCTTCATGCAGGAAACGCATGCTTTTGGGTGCAGCAAGGGAAAGATGAAATGAGGGGGGAAATTGATTATTTTGTGTTACTGTTCTTTAAGAAATGCTTTTTATCGTGTTAACTTTTTTAGATGCCTTGAGCACCAATTTTGGTGGATAGTTGCTGGATGGAAATATTTTAAATACATAAATAAGATGTGGATTCCTTCCACCCCATGCTAGAGATTAATTCCTTTCATCTCTTGCCATCAGATCTTGAATCTTACAGACAATTACCACTGATGGAAGGATTTCTTGCCTCCTCCCTCCCACTGCAGCTCAACACCCCTCCCCCAAATGCTACACTTGGGAGACTCCCAGGAATAGCATAAGGGGGAGAAGAACTGGTGAACATCACCTACCCTTCCACCCATGGAAATGCCAGGAGGGATCCAATCCAATATAAATTCTGTCCTTGGCAAGGTAGCCCTAAGTAGGTGACCTGAAGTTGAGAGGGCAAATAAGTGGGCCAAGCCCATTTCAGGCAAATTCTAGTTTTGCTGAAGATCTCCATGCAAATTAGCAAGTAGGCATCTGACTTTATTTATTTATTTTGCTCCCGCACTTGTGGGTGTGGCAGAGCAAAGAGGCAACAGTGATTAAGGCTGCAAGACCTTAACAGCTGTGCATTCTGCTGCTGTCTTGCACTATGTACTGATGGCCTAGTTTCCCACATGTGATACTCTTTGAGTCCAAGTACTACTTGTACCCTGTTATGACTGTGGTATGCCCTGGCACATCTAGCAGTGCCCAGAAAAGCCAGAGTCTGCTTGCTGAACATTTTGGATAATTTGCAATAGGTCCCCCTCAAAATGTGGCTCTGGTTGAACTGAGCTCTCATTCTGCAGCTCTTAGCGCCATATCTTCTAATTAATAGTAAAGATTAGCAGCTGTCATGACAGGGTTTTACCCATCTAATCACAGCGGCACAGACACACAGCGCTTGGCATCCCAGCAAGCAGAAGTACATAGATAAACAACTGAATAAAGTAACAGCCACAACAGCACAAAACATTCACATCTAGGTGGGATGCGTCCCTGTCTTGTGCAATTGGGGGGGCATGGTTATTTTTACTAGCAAGTATGGATTTAATCCCATCTGATCCAATCCGTTGGAGAACAAAGGTGTTTCTCTGTCTCTTTTTCTCCATCTGTTTTACAAACTGTAGCCAGTACTGTACATATGCACACATACTGCTTGGCAACATCAGGAGTTCATTTTACAAATACTGGGATAATAAACCAAGTAGGGATATGTTTTCAGATAACTAATCAAAATGTGACCCTGACACAACCTTGTTCATCAAGGAAGTTATAACTAACTTTTAAAAAGTAACAATATTCAGACACACCAAGGGAAGGCACCCTCTGTATATTCAATGGTGCCCCTCTGATACTGTTTCTCAGGGATCATTTCGTAGAAAAACAGGTGCAGGAGCTCATTAGCATAACTCATTAGCATAACTTATTTGCAAATGCCACACCCCCTGACATCACCGGAAGTGTGTCAGAAGGCAACACCCACCACTCAGGCTTCACTGGACTGTTTTGGATTGCTAGCTATTGGGGGGGGGCGGACGTGCAGATCTGTCCTCGCAGAGGAGGGAGAGCTTGTACCTGAATAAAACCTGGTCTTAAAGGTGCCACTGGACTGTTTTGGGCTGGAGGGGGGGGCTCTGCAACTTACCTGGCTGCTTCTTGCTCTGACTGAGGGCTGCTGGGAGCAGGGGGTGGGGCTTGTTGCATGTGCCCTCCCCCTGGGCTCTTTACTGCCAGAGCTCCGCTCATGTGCGCTCCTGTAGGAAATGACCCCTGCTGTTTCTCTTTCAGTACCACAACGCAGAAGGCAGGGAGGAGGAGAGGGGAACTAAACAGAGATGTATCTGGCAGTATCCAACTAGAAATTTCCAAGTGTTTCTTCTAAACAGGATTATCACAACACGCTGTTCTTATGCAGAGTGCTTTCACTTTTTACTGGATGCATGAACCCGTACGGTGTTGGTTCTTTGGGGTTCTTAAATATTTGAAAAGGCCTTGCTTGCCCTACCCTGAGTTTTATTCTTAAACATCCAAATCTGAATGATTCTTTCACATTAGTTTTTTTAAAATCATTTTTTTATATAAAAAAAACTGTTTAGTTTTAGATGTCTTTAAAAATCTTTACATGAAGTGTTAACAAAACTTTCGATAATGGTGAATGAGCTGCCATTTATCTTGTATTACTTTGGTTGGGAATGTTTATCTCTCCTTTGGGGATCAATGGGCTTAAAAGCATCTTACCCCTCCTCTACTCAAGGTGCAAGTGGGTATTATAGCAAACTACAGCACGTCTACTCTCCTACCCTCCCCACCCAGAATGAATGTTTGCATGCGACTCTTTCCTTTCTTCTTTTTTTCTGAAATCAACTCATTTTATTTTATAGCCTCATTCAGGGTCAATTTTCACCACAGTTGCACTTTTTTGGCAGAATGCATAAAGAAGCTGCTCTAGAACTCCCACCCCACCCCGCTTAGGACACTGTCATCAGTCAACAATGTACCCATAGTACAGCCACTAGATGCTTATCGTTTTATTTCTGGGGAAAAAAATCACTCAGGGTATAAACTGGCCCCAGAAATCTACTGATTTGGCCATTGGGGTGTTTTGTTACCAAAGCCCAAAATGTATTGGGGTACAGAAATGCCACATGAGGTTTTTTAATATCAGAAAATGTTGATCTAGGAAGCATTTTAACTGAAGCACATTCACCTCCACCACAAAGAGATATGTCTTTGGAATAGTAAAAATACCCCAGATGCAAACAGCACTAGCAGTTACTAATATTGGATGTTTCAGTAGGGGAACAGTCAAATCATTTATGAAACATTCTTCATGATCTATCCCTATAAAATTCACTAAGAAAAATAAAATTCTTGCTTTATGAAACCAAATGATGTATGAAATGAGATAATGGCCTGGGCTTGGATGAGTTCTGTGTGTGCTACATAGTCTCTGCCACGGAGAAAACTTCCTTTTCCACTAAACCTTCATTTGTGCAAGGGCCCATTGAAAACCATTGATCTTGTGCAAATGGAAGTTTAAGCAGAAAAGGAAGCACCATCTGTGTCAGAGACTATCTAGGGCACACAGAACTTCTTTATAGGATCCAAGCCATAGTACAGAACAGAGTAGTATTTTAAGACTTTTAGAGAACATAAGAGAAAACGTAAGGGTCTGATTCTGAGCCTCTCAGAGTGCTTCTGCCAAATTGTCCCTTACCACCACCCAGAAAAGAAAAGAAAGCTACAACCATATAGCTCATGAAAGAAACAAAATTTGACAAGAAATATTTTTGAAAGGATGAAAGAATAAATAATCGATTTGAAGCATGATAAAGGGAAATACATGTCATACTGATGTCTGTTTTTCTCTTGAAACATTTGGGAATGGAATCTATTTGATGGAGTACAATAAATCCTGGAATACAAATGAAGCCACTTTAAACGCTGTATTTTGAACTGAGCCAACAAACCTGAGAATTTTATTGCTCTTCTGTATGCCAATCAGTGCAATGCCTTGGACTTTACGAGAGCCTTCTGATTCTGTATCAACATGGATCCTTGCATAAGCTCTTTCGTTCTATGGTGCACTGCCTGGCAGGGGCAAAACTTGACTTTGTACCTGCTGGAAAATAGGCAGAGCTACACAGGTTAGAGGCAGAGGCCTGGGGTTTGCCTTCCACAGTGATACTTTGTTTTTGCTGCTTTGTAGACCAGGAGAGGCATGTAGCCAGAGGCTATCTTTGCTCTCCTAACTGTAAAATAAGCCCACACCAAACCAGACTGAATACATATGTTCAGTGGTTAGAGTTAATCAGACCATCTTTCTAGATGTGAGATAACTGCTGGTTTTGGACTAGATATCTCTCAGTGGTTTTGGACTAGATATCTCCCCCCCCCCGCAATCTCCACCCCCCCGCAACAGCTATGAATTCTGGTAGAGGAAATAAGACATTCAGCCTCTCCTTCATGTGTCAAGAAATAATAGGAGAGTGCAAGAAAGCAGACTGGATCCCTGTCCCCTCCCGTGCCTTCATTCTGGTGTGTGAAACAATTTTCCTCCCAGCCAAGCTCTGATATCAGGAGTCAGCTGGGTTGGGGAGGAAATATTGAAATCCATGGAGAACCAGGATGTAAGGTGATTCATGCTTCTCACCTATTTGCTCCTCACCTAATGCTTAAAAATACACCTCCACAACTCCCTGCTTGAAAAGCCTGGGTAAAGAGGAGAACTCTCAACAATTAATACCTCCCTGTGCAAGTAAGAATTTTAATAGGTGCTAGAACAGTGATGTTTTGCCTGACATTTGGCAGGGAGGTTCCTTTGGGAGACTAGTAGAATCTCCTACTATTTCATCTACATTTGTTCAGAGTACAAAAAATTGATACCTTTTGTCTCTGAAGGCTGAATTTCACATCACCACCCCATTCACAACTTCCTGTGCCCATTCGGCAAGTGAGAATTTTAATCACTGATACCACTTCTACTGTCTGTCTGGAATCTGAGAAGAGGCTACTGGGGAGACCTCCTGGTCCCCCGCTGCTGCCTGGTGCAGCAGTGGGAGATACTGGGCAACAAAACAAAACAGAGTTTTGGAGCATTGCTAGAGCATCCTAATGATGTGTGATGTCACTTCCAGTGATGCAACCAGATGTGACATCACAGTGTTGCCTCATGAGCTCCTGGGGGTACTTTGGGTGATGGGTGTAATCCCTGACTTCATCTGAATTTGGAACCAATGAAAATGAAACAAGCAGGAGGCTCGCAGCACCCTAAAGTCTGACAAATTTTGATTCCAACATAAGCTTACATGAACTGGAGTCCATTCTAAAGTCAATTATTATTTCTACTTGAAGAAAGCGTCTTTTTCTTTAAAGTGCCACAAGATTTCTGTTTGTTTTTGCTGCAACAGAACAACACCTCTGGAATTTGTTACAGTGGAAATGAACATCAGATTTATCTCCCAATGCTCCTAGGTTTACTTACGATATTAAAGAATCGGAAGCAAGCTTTTAAAGTGACTAATGACCCAAACCTGAGACTCTGACTTTTTTTTTTTTGCACATCTTTACCTACCTGAGACAGAAGCCAAGTTGGCCGGGAAAGGTGTTGCTGTCCTTGCATTTTCTCTCTGACATATGAAACCAACTTGCTTGGAAAGCAGTCTGCAGTGCCTCCAGATCTACCCTTTTCAACAAAAACAGCTGGGAGAGATTCAGTTCCATTTGCCTTATCATCAGTCAAGAGAGAGGCCTGGGCACTTGATGCTTATGCCTGGCTTGCTGCATACCAAAGGCTTTAACAAAAAATACCCAAAGTCTCCAAAGACCCGCTCTGTCAATGGATGCCTCATACCTGTAAAGATTCTGCAGATAATTTATATATAGCTTGGTGTAGGGACTCTGGCAGGGTGCGTGTTGTTGCTGGCTCAGTTACAGGCCACTGAAGCAGGGAATTTCAGCTCTGCCTCCATGGTTTCGTGAACTCCAGTTCCCCTTCTCTTTCTGCCTATGTCTATTTAATCTCTTTCAGGAGGCGGCACTCACTCCCCCCCCCCAGTTGCTTCCCCACTCATGTGACCCATTGGTGCTTTGTCTCAAATAAGCCAAAGATGCGTTGTAACTCGCCATTTCTTTTTATGGCTCATGGCACTTGGTATGGCACCGTCTATTTCCGTGTGTTCAGCACAAATAAGAACGTTCTCTGGTGGCTTTAAATGGCCTAATAATAATCAGAATGTAATTCTTCCAGAATGTGGTAGGGAACATACCTGTTTTCTAGGTGTTTTGGCGGTGAGATTGCTCTAAACCACCCGGAGGGTCCTATCCTGCTAGAGCTGCATTTTCATATTGCTGGATATTATGCTATAGCAATTCTTTCACAGCTGGATTTTCCTGCATGGTAGTGAGTGACAGCTATAGAGCAATGATGACATAATATGTGTGGGTGCAGCCTAAATACCCCAGTGATTTGGGGGATTTCCCCCTTGATGATGCCTGCAAATCAAATGCAGTTCACTCCTTCTGTGGGTCTGCCCCCGATTGCACCATCCCTTGGAGTGCATCCCTGTGACCCCTTTTCCCTTCTGTGTAGCAAGAACAGCAAAGAGGGAATTGTAATTCCTTCATAATATGTAGAAATCACCATTAAGCCCGTATTTATTATGCTAACCTGTAATGACATTTGACAGGTTTGTCGTGTTGCCACAAATATGAGTGGAGCTGTGGGCTGGGTGTCTGCTGAAATAATCCCCTGACACTTCAAGCATGCACAGTCTGAATGCTAACCAGATTCACTCACTCCGCCCTCACAGCACACTAGTTGAGTCATGCAGATTGGCCTTCCTAAAGATGTATTTAGCCTACATGATTTCTGTATCTTTTGATTGCAACACATTGTAACAAATGAATACAGAAATTTAAGATATGGAAGAACTGAGTTAAAAATAGCTTTTCGTGAGGGGGGAAACCCAGTGCAGAAAAAGCACCTCCCTTTTTGGGCTTTTTTTGCCTGAAAGAGATGCTTATCTATTTACGTGCTCTCATTTGCCCTTAGTGACATCAATGCATAAGCAAAGCTGATTCTCTGCATAGCATTAGGCTGTTGTCCCATTCACTGTTTAGTCCCTGATTGGTTAGGAGCTCCCATATGACTAATCCAGGAAGGAGAAAAGTCAGCTAGAGAAACAATGCTGCAGAAGTAGGCGCAGTCCTGGGAATCATTGTCATGAAACAAAATGAAGAATATTTTCACAATGTATGTTTCTATTTCACCAAAATTGTTTATTTCAGACCTAAAAACTGAAACGTTATTTGGTGGAGTGCTAAATGCACGCAGTCTGTGTTTCCTGGCTATACTTTTTATTTTATTTAAAAGTGTCTGAGTTGATGAAAATCCTGTTTGGGGATTTCAAAAATTGGAGACAGGTTGTAAACAGCATTTCAGGCTTTACATTTTGTGTGCCAGGTTTGGCTATCTTCTCCTGTTAAGCAGCCGGCTCCGAGCCAGAATGGATAAAATAGGGAGTGGGGGCCATCAGGGCTTGCCTTCTTCCAGAGAGAGGCCGAAGTGGTACAGATTCAGATGAGAGTGAAGGCACATCTTCTGCTTTAGCTACTACTCCTTTGATCCTGTGGATAAAGAATCATGATCTTAACTTCTGAAGTCCATCAGTTATTTACAATGGGACAAAAGATGCCACTCCATTCTAGAGTCTGGAACATCCTCCAGTCCTTGCCTGGAGGAGCTCAGAAAATAAATATGCAAAATGAAACTTTCCTTGGAGACTCTAGAGGGAGAGTCAAGTAAAAACTTCATCAAAGTAGGGTAGGCGGGCAGTTGACAGTCTGAAGATGAGGTGTTGCAAACAGACACCTGCCATGCCCACTCAACTGGTTGTGTT